>NW_007751036.1:7087-9598 GCF_000696425.1 Galeopterus variegatus | reverse complement strand
AGGGAGGAAGTATTCATCAGGTACTAATATTTAGATGACATTTTAAGTTTGAAATTTTCTATTTAGTTCTTTAATTTCAATTATGTGGATTATAATCCTGTGGATCATTGTTCTTCAAATTTTGTTTTCTATTTCCTACTTTCTTATGCTCCATTACACACTTATGGATTACTTTTAAGTTAGCCTATCTAAATCTATATTGACTCAGATATAGAAAAGATATTGAAAGACAGATGAAAAATAATATTATAGAACAGAGGAAAAAGATAAAATGAGAGGGAAAATATTGCAAACANCTCAGCCAGTGAGCGGGAACCGGTCTGTATGTGGGATCCGAACGCTCGGCGGGAGCGCCACTGCGCTCCCAAGTGGCGCACTGTAGCAGTGCGCCACCGGCCGGCCCTATACTGTTGAGTTTTAATATATTTCATATATGTCTCATTTGCCATTACATGTGAATAGCAATTCTTCTGAGAATTAATTCTTGACTTAACAAATTTTCCCTTCAAAGTTCTAGAATTTTCTTCAGTTCTATTCTGGAATACATACTTCAGACCACAAATGTGAATTTTACTTCTCTCACAAAGTGTTTTTCTTCAGTGGTAGAGTTTTTAAAATTGCCTATAAGATGGCTTCTGTAGAAGATAATTCTCAAGAGGTATACTTTCTCTGAGTCACCAGGAGATAGTTTCCCTTCCTTTGTTCTGAGGTATTATTTTTTAGTTCCTATTTTGTTGTGTATTTATTGTCTGAAGAAAACAGACCTATCAAGACCCATAGTTTATCAACAGACAGGGCTTAAGCATGGCTTTGAACAATTAAAGTCAGTCAAGTTGCCTGCTAAGCTAAATCTTGTATTAGTTATTGGAAGAAAAGTATGGTTTCTGTGCAGATTTACTAGCTTAATTTTTCAGTTTATAATATAAAACGGGATTTTCTGTTAACCTAGCTGAATGACTCTGACATTTTGAACAGACAAAATGTACAGACACACACATACACCACACGCACAGAATACCCTTTATGGATTTCCACCAGGTCTCATCCTACCTTTGCTCCACCCCTAGATTCCTCTCAAGGACAGGAGGTAGCATTGCAAGTCCTTCTTTTTTGGTAGGTACAGACCTTACAGTCTGTACTGCAGGAACAAAGGGTCTATCTTCCTATCTTAAAGAGTAACAGGCTTACCCAATTTCTGGTGGCATAATTTAGAGTGGCTCCTAAATGAATCTTTAAATCTAGTTCTATTAGCCAAGCAAAAAGTCAAAATTTCCTTATAATAATATCAATAGAACGATCAAAAAACTGAACTCTCAGAGATTTGCCAAGTTGTCACTTTTGTTCTTTGTCATTGTAGGAACTTGAAGGGAGGAAGTATTCATCAGGTACTAATATTTAGATGACATTTTAAGTTTGAAATTTTCTAATTAGTTCTTTAATTTCAATTATGTGGATTATAATCCTGTGGATCATTGTTCTTCAAATTTTGTTTTTATTTCCTACTTTCTTATGCTCCATTAAAAACTTATGGATTACTTTTAAGTTAGCCTATCTAAATCTATATTGACTCAGATATAGAAAAGATATTGAAAGACAGTTGAAAAATAATATTATAGAACAGAGGAAAAAGATAAAATGAGAGGGAAAATATTGCAAACATAAAAATAAGTTGGGATAAGCAACTGGGATGTGCAGAAGTAAAACCCAAAAGAACTGCTATTAAAAAATCCAGGAAGCAAAATTCTCCCAAGATTTCAAAATAACTTTAATAAATTATTACTATTTAAATGAATTTCTTGTTTCCATGAGCATTCTTGTGGCTCAAAAGAAAATGAGAGATTGGTTTAGAATCAGTCACTTGTCCATTTTGAGTTCAAAGTCTGCTACACTGCAAGCGGAATGTAATATGAAAGGCTCATGGGTATTGCACTGATCTCTAGCCTGTTCTCTAGTCCTTTGAGTCAGCCTGTGAGACAGTAGGAGGAGAACCATATTGACACTCCCACCTGTGCTTGTAAGACACACATAAATCACTCATATGCCGTGTTTTGAATATCACCAAGTCAATGGCAAATACTTCTCCTCACATCCACATAGACCCCTTAGACTGAAAGCTAGACTGAAAGCGTGTCTTAAGTGCTCACTTATATACTATACTGGCTGTCCCACCTCATAGTTAGATGTTGTCTATTTGATCAAGTTTGTCCTTCACACTTATTTTAACAAGATCCACCTGTATTTAAATATCATGGTGGGAGAGGACACAAGGACTATTTGCTGGGATACTGCGCTCTAATTGATTTTCCTCAAATCCATTGGTGGGTTTTGAGTATTGCTTTTCTCCATCAGTAACTACCAGTCTCTCTCTCTTTCTTTTGTCTCTCTGGCCTTCCATCCAGCATTCTGCCTTACAGTTTGCCTTAACTGCCAAACCAAACAAAAACAAAACATGTTCAGCAGATTTTTAGAAGACAGAGATACAAATATTTTAAAAAGAACTCTAGCTGAGCC
>NW_007751036.1:5391-6490 GCF_000696425.1 Galeopterus variegatus | reverse complement strand
GTTTGCCTTAACTGCCAAACCAAACAAAAACAAAACATGTTCAGCAGATTTTTAGAAGACAGAGATACAAATATTTTAAAAAGAACTCTAGCTGAGCCCACACTCCAGTAGCACTTGGAATGATTCAAACTGACAGGCATAACTATGGAAAAAAAACAACAGGATATAAGATGTATTTATTTCTAAATAACTCAGGCTGTTACTGGATATCTGTGTAAATAAAAATGAGGTGACTTTGGATTGTAAGGAAATACTATACATGATGCTGGTTATAAAGCTGATGTTAGGAGCTTTGTTATTATGGTTGTACTCACCATGATTATACACCTGGTGAGAGAGAAAATATTCTCTGAGACTGTTAGTCTCTTTCTAATATCTATAATTCATAGATGAGGTAACCCCAATGAAATAAAAGGGAAAAGAAGATGATTTTACTTGTTAAACTGAACAATGCTTAATCAACAAAAACAAGTAAGTACTTATTTGAGAATTTGTTGTTTCATTTGGCTGTTAAAAATTCTACTATAGATTTTAATATGTCATGCAACTTGCCTAAGTTCATTTCAACCAAAGTGTGTTTATATAAATTATTTCAGCTTCTATTTATTTAATGGTAAAGATTTTTCAAGGATATGTTCGCCTTAGTTTGCAGATGAGGAAATTAAATTACAAGAGGGATACAAATAGACATGGTTCCAGAGTATAGTGCAAAATAAATATCAGCATGTCACTAACCTCTCATTAGTGATATTTTTCTAGGCTTCTAATTTAGTTCAGGCTAAATTGTAGTCATGTGAATTGGCATCAACTGGATTAACTATATAATCTGAGTCTAATAAGCAAAACAGAAATGTTATAACCACTGAGACATGATCTTTCTGGTTTCAGTCATTCTTACTGAATTGACATCAAATGAACAAAAACCCATTGTCAAATAGTCAGGCAGGACTAAACACCAAGGGTTGTTTCTCAATGAACTTGCGATATAAGACTATGTGAGGAAAGACATGCATCCCACAGAAAAATATTGGCATGCTTCCTGATTGATTAAGGATGAATTCTAATGCTATGTTTGGAAGGAATCAAGAATGAGAGGCTG
>NW_007751036.1:4938-5165 GCF_000696425.1 Galeopterus variegatus | reverse complement strand
AATCACAACATACAAAATTAATAAGTGAGTATATGAATAATCCTAAGAAGCAAATTAGGCTGCAAAAAAAGTGATAGTCACTATTTTACAGAACAGTGGGATTAGTTTGTCTGGTCTGGGGTAATAAAATAATTCTTTAAATGCTTCTTTAGTGGCCTGAAAGAAGAGACAAACCTTTCCAATATGCCTTACTCTCAGGAAAGTATTGCTTTGCCTCCCGTGGATTT
>NW_007751036.1:0-204 GCF_000696425.1 Galeopterus variegatus | reverse complement strand
TATCTATAAGATGTAGGTAGTGAAATTCTTTGCCATGCCTTCTTCATAGGTTATTGAAATGATCAGTTGAGATTCTGAATGAAAGCCCTTTAAAAAGCAATACTGCAAACCTACCATAAAGTGGTATTGTATTGTTGTTGTTCTTTTGGTGACAATTGTTTATTTTAAACCTTAAAAATTCTTAGTAGAATAATTATTGTCAGA
>NW_007751035.1:6959-9598 GCF_000696425.1 Galeopterus variegatus | reverse complement strand
TGAATTAAAATCGAAGAAGCAATATTTCATATGGCCAGTCTTTCTACTGAGGATTATACTATAGTCTTGAGGTTTTCTTTCTAATAAAAAATAAAAATAAAAATAAAATGAGCCTCATTTTCACATCTAGGTATCATCTACATTATTTGAAATGATATAGCTTCTGAAGGAAGTGGCCTGGAGCACCTCCGTTTTGTCATAACAGATAACTCTTCTTAGAAGACTGAACTGTACCTACAGTACAGATTAGAAGTAGAGATGGCAGCGTGTAGCTTTTTATTAAGCTCACCTGAAAATATACAGTTGCTTTTCTTAGAGTCCAATTTGCAGTCTAGAAAGAGAGAAAGGATAAACAGGTAATTTCAGAATGGTGTGATAAGTGCTTTAATAATAGAGCAATGAGTTATGATAATTAAACTAAGCTATCTAGGCATGTCATGGAAGCTTTGGGGGAAAAATCCTTCAAATTTTATATGTAAATTTTAAAAAATATTAAAAGAATGATGTCCCTTCTCATCACCTGCGTTTTTACCACCTTAGATTAAACTCTCCTCATCTCTTTTGTGGATTAGTAAAGTCAGAACAAATTTCTGGCTTCTATCTCTGCTCCCCTAACAGGCCAATTTTAAAAAATATTAAAAGAATGATGTCCCTTCTCATCACCTGCGTTTTTACCACCTTAGTTTAAACTCTCCTCATCTCTTGTGTGGATTAGTAAAGTCAGAACAAATTTCTGGCTTCTATCTCTGCTCCCCTAACAGGCTGTTCTCAATACACAGCAGCCAAATTGGTCCTTGAAACATTTAAGTCAGATCACATCACTTTTACACTCAAAAACTTTCAGAGACTTCCTATTTCACTCATGGTAAAAGCTAACACTTCAAGGGCCGAGATGTGTCTCATCCGCATCTCCGGCCATCTCTGACTTCATTTCCACCTATCCTCTCCTGCCCTAACTCCCTCCACTCCAGATACACGAGGTCCCTCAGAGACAGCAGGTATACTTTAGTCTTTTCTCTCCCAGATTCCTCTGCCTGGGAAGACCTCTCTCACATGTCCACTTGGCCGACATTCTTACCTCCTTCATGTCTTTTCTCAATATTACCTTGATGAGGCCCAATCTGGTCATCCTGTTTTATACTCTGTCTGCCCAGTCTCTTCACACAGGCATTACTGACCCTTCTGCCCTTGCATCGATTTCACTTATTTTTTTCTAGATCATTAAATACCTTCTAATATTATCTTTTTTTAATTTTTTATTTTTTTGCATTTTGTGTTAGGTTTCTATTGATGTCAGGACGAATTACACAGATGTAGTGGTGGCTTAGAGAAAAACATGCTTCCAAGCTCACTGAGAGGGGCACAATGCAGTTCCTTTTGAAGGTCTCATTGCCCTTGCTGGCTGTCAGCTGTTGGCCTCCTTTAGTTCCTAGAGTCCTTTCTCCAGTTCTTGCGTGTAGATCCCTCCATCTCCGAGGCAGCAATTGCTCATCACATCTTTCACAGGCGTAGAATATCTCTCATTTCCCCTTCTGCCTCACCTCCCTTCCACTTTCAGCCAGAGTCAGTTCTTTGCTTTTAGAGGATCATATGATTAGACTGGGTCCATTGATATAATCTTTATATTTTTAAGGTCCACAACCTTTATTGTATCCACAAAGTCTCTTTTGCCATGGAAAGTAACATATTCACAGGTTCTTGGGATTAGGGTATGGACATCCCTGGGGAGCCATTATTCTGCCTACTACAGATGTTTGCTATCTATCTCCCCCTATTAGAATGCAAATAAAAATTAATGTAGACAAGAGCCTCCATCTGTTTTGTTTACTGATGTATTCAAAGTGCACGAAAGGAAGAATTTGCAGCAAGTAACTGCTCAATAAATAGTATTGAAAGCATAAACGAATGAATGAAAAATAACTCCCATTTTCACTATTGTACTAACCTATTGTACAATTGATTAATGATGAATCAGAAAAATTTAATCAGCATATAGAAAATCTAACCTTACTTTAAATATATATCCTAGGTTAAATCTGATTACATAAATGCATTCCCATATCCTTCTCTAAGAATATACAGTATGATAAAATCTACTAAAGCCAAAGGGCCAACTAAAAATCATATTTTCAGGAATATAAACTGTTATTATTGGTGATATTTGAAGATCATGATAATCTATCCCATCAATTCCAGTTTAAAAAAAAGCAGCATATATGAATAAGCAATGACAGAATAAGAAGTGAGATATCAAATAAAATTAATAAATAACTGCATTATTAATCAAATGATTGAAAATAAAACAAAAGAGTCCATTTTAAGCTCCAAAAGTAGAAACAATTTGTAAAAGATTGTACTAAATGTTGGTTAGGGTACAACGAAATGGACAAACATATACAACTGGTAGGAGTATAAATTGCTGCATTCTGGAAAGCCAAACAAAACAAACAAAAACAAATCTACCAGGAGCCTTTACATAGCTCCTAAGTTTTAGCCTATAATGCACAATGGAAAAATAATGCCTAATGGTACAGAAACTTACACCAAAATTAATATGCAGACCTATTCATTGCAATGTTAGAAGAAATTGGAAACGATGTACATGTCATAATAGGGGAATAGATGGCATATTACAAATA
>NW_007751035.1:4764-6816 GCF_000696425.1 Galeopterus variegatus | reverse complement strand
TAGAAGAAATTGGAAACGATGTACATGTCATAATAGGGGAATAGATGGCATATTACAAATAATACAATAATTTTAAGTGACTTGAAGAAATGTTGACTATTAATATAATGTAAAATTTTAAAATTGAATAAAAAGTGTATATGTGGTACAGTTTATATCCCTATACTTGCACATCATATATAATGAAGGAAAAACATCAAAATGTCAAACATTGAGTAATTGTCCCTAGAGAGAGGTTATATATGATTTTTATGTTCTTTATACCTTTATGAAACTTTATAATTCTTTTAAGTCAAGATGTATTACTTCAATATTCATGGGGAAATTATTTAAAACATTACAGGAAAATAAATACTATTTCAACATAGGATGAATGATTCATTCATACAGTCACACTAATTTCTGTCAGCTTCCATTAAGTGCAAAGAAATAGAGAAAAAAGGGGAAATATGCCAACTATGACTTGAAATATTTCATGGCTATTTTTACCTATTCTTTTTGATTGATGCTGGGAAGAAGAGAAAATAAGAAAATTAGTAAGATATGAAGACTAGGATAATATATCATGTTTTCTCTCTTTGTTCCAGTCCCTCCCTGGTAAATTCTGTTCTTTAGACTTTTAATTTTCTTTGTTTCCACAATTACTGCTATTTTGGTGTACGTTCGATAAACCATCCTAAATTTGTACCATAGTTTAGTAAATAGTTGCCATATTGTCAATCATTTGTACCATATTTAATGAATTCATAATTTCAGAAATTTGTATTGTTTTCATAACTTTGCTATTTTAAAGTATGCTACAATGAACTACTTAATTGTATATATTAATTTTTGATTATTTCCCTGGGACAGATTTCTGCCTTACTGGGTAAAATTTATTATGGTCATAGAAAATTATTTCTGGATTTCTTTCTAAAATTAAATACTAATATTCACTTCTTCCAGCTGTATAAGAGTATTGCTTTTTTACATATGTTAATTCTTCTAACTAGTATCAACTCCATTCTTGCTCTTAGACTTGTTTTGTATTAAACCACTTGCATAGAATTTCCACATAATGAGATAAATGAATTTCATTTTCTATGGATCATTACAAAGCCTTGGAAGTTTATATTTTATAGAAAAATTTTAGCTATACTGAAGACTATTGAAAAGCTTAAACCCAAAATTAATCCTTGAAGTTCTCAATTGTTTCTTTTATTCAAATATTGACCGTACAGGTGCTGTTAATAATATTGAGCCATGCATGAACATAGATAATGTTTTAGACTCTTTGTAGAGGTAAATCTGTTGATTGAATTTATATGATTGCTTTATGTGTCATTTATACTCTAGCAATTCAAGCACTTTAAATCTCCCTCTTATTGTCTTCATGCTCCAAGTGCTTGGAAGATTATGCAAAATTATGTGACAAAAGGCACAGATTCTAAAAATAGAATCTGTAACTGCCAGAGTGATTTTGCATTTTATAATTCAAGAAACGTATTTGGAAAAGACTCTGAAATTGGACAAACCATTGCACCTTCAAAGTCAAGAATGTGTCTTTGTTTGGGGATTGATAGTTTTATTTTCTCCCACCGGTGAGGCTAGTAACATTGCTTAACATTACTACACCCTTATCTTTGAAAAACACGCAAAGCATAAAAGACATGTCAGGGAAGGGAAATAAATGAGTAATTCTCAGACATTTTAAAAAGCAGCATGTAACCATCTTTTTCATGGCTTAAGACTTTGTGGAATTTGTAGATATGACAGAATATTACACTCTAGCAGTAATGCATCAGAGTTCATATTCATCAGGAGAGAGCCAAGTGAAAAACACAAAATGAGGGTATGACTTAAAGTGTTATTCATGAATTAAGTTAAGAACTGTAAGATGAAGGGCCCATTATAGTTCCTTGATTTAAAAGGTATTTTAATTAATTGCTTTGTACACTTGATAAAGCTGCATTGAGGCATACTTGTTATTAATCATTTTTACATAAGAAGAGTATATGTATACAAAAGAGAAGAAATATATAAAGAAAATGTTTAGAAGACAATGATTAATTA
>NW_007751035.1:0-326 GCF_000696425.1 Galeopterus variegatus | reverse complement strand
AAATAATAATGATTTAATAATAGCTATCATTTATAAAGTCCTTGTCCTGTGCCAGAAAATTACAGTTTCTATAATCCCATAACAACCTTCTAAAAATGCATTTTTCCACTTAGTATAAAGTAGTGAAATGAGACACAAGAAGGTTAAAATACTTACTAAACTCTCACAGGCCAAAGCTAGTAGAGTTGGACGAGGGCCTAGCTCTTCCTGCTCGACGTTCCCTCTCAAAAGACTCTTGAGAGAATGAATGCAGATGAAATTGCAACTCTCAAAATAATATTGATTTCTATACTCCAGTGGTTTCTGAGTTATAAGTAAACTGGATA
>NW_007751034.1:9104-9598 GCF_000696425.1 Galeopterus variegatus | reverse complement strand
AACTTGCTGAGGGTTCACATGACTGTAAGCATTTTTTAGCCGTAAAGATTTTTTTTTTAAATTAAGGTATGTACATTTTTGAGACATAAAGTTATTATACGCTTAATATACTATGATTTATTCTAAACATTTTGTGAACTGGGAAACAAAACATTTTGTGTATTTGTGTGATTCGCTTTATTGTGATATTCCCTTTATTGTGGTGCTCTGGAACTGAACCTGCAATATTTCTGAGGTATGCCTATATTCCTTTGATTCCTCTTATACTCAGTGTCTCCATTCTTTTTTTCCATAAGCTTAAGGCAAAGAGAAAGCACACATACAAAAAAATATTACATAGGGTTCAGTTCTTTTCCCATTCAGATTCATTATTCATTTGGTTCACTAGTATAATTATAGCTGCTGTTTTTACCTCAGATTATTCATTCATTCATTCAGCAAATATGTATTTATGTCAGACCCAACCCTAGGAGCTTGGAATATCAGTCAAAAAA
>NW_007751034.1:3378-3599 GCF_000696425.1 Galeopterus variegatus | reverse complement strand
ATCCTGATCAGTCCACAGCCATCAACACTGAGGCAAGACCCTTCACCAGCAGGAAGGTTACGACTTGCTGAGGGTTCACATGACTGTAAGCATTTTTTAGCCGTAAAGAATTTTTTTTTAATTAAGGTATGTACATTTTTGAGACATAAAGTTATTATATGCTTAATATACTATGATTTATTCTAAACATTTTGTGAACTGGGAAACAAAACATTTTGTGT
>NW_007751034.1:1468-2336 GCF_000696425.1 Galeopterus variegatus | reverse complement strand
CCTCGCTCAGCCAGTGAGCGGCCGGTCTGTATGTGGGATCCGAACCCTCCGCAGGAGCGCCACCGCGCTTCCCAAGCGGCGCACTATAGTAGTGCGCCACCGGGCCGGCAGATTGTACATATCTAAAAGTATACAAATATTATACCAGTTTTCCTACTTCATACAAAAATATTCAACAGAATATGAACAATCAGAAATGAAAGCGGTTATTAATTAAAGCCAAATATTTTGACTGACAAAAGTCACTTTAGAAGAGACTTACTCCACTCCTTAAACAACAACAAAAATAAGGTACTCAGGTAAAGAAGGATAATTTTTATTTTTTACTTATTTATTTATTTAATTTTTTAAAAAAGATGACCAGTAAGGGGATCTTAACCCTTGACTTGGTGTTGTCAGCACCACGCTCACCCAGTGAGCAACCGGCCATCCCTATATGGGATCCAAACCCGGGGCCTTGGTGTTATCAGCACCACACTCTCCCGAGTGAGCCACGGGCCAGCCCATATTTTTTTACTTATTTTTATTTTAATTTATGAATATACAATGCAGTTGTTTTTGTGTCTCTTCCCCTCCCCCACGTTCTCCCCCCTGCTCTCACCTATCAACAGAGTATCTGTTCACTCATCTTAACAAGTTCAAGGAATTGTTGTGGTTGTTGTGTCTTCTTCTCCCACCCCTCATCCTACACCATTTATTTGTTTGTATATTTATTTATTTATTTTTAGTTCCCACAAACAAGTGAGAACATGAGGTATTTCTCTTTCTGTGCCTGACTTATTTCACTTAATATAATTTTCTTTTTTCTTTCTTTTTTTTTTTTTTTAAAGATGACCGGTAAGGGGATCTTAACACTTGACTTGGTGTT
>NW_007751034.1:0-468 GCF_000696425.1 Galeopterus variegatus | reverse complement strand
GCACCACGCTCACCCAGTGAGCAAACTGACCATCCCTATATGGGATCCGAACCCGTGGCCTCGGTGTTATCAGCACCGCACTCTCCCGAGTGAGCCACAGGCCGGCCCCTACCACATTTTCCTTATCCACTCATCTGATGATGGTCATTTAGGCTGGTTTCAACTCATGGCTATTTTTAGACAAGCTGTATTTTGATGTCAGAAAGGATTTTATATGACTACCTCAAATACCAGAACATTGTCCAGGGGGCCCAGACTCCCTTTCTTAAAATTTTTTGTAAAATAAGTAGGACCATATCTTTAAAGTGGTTGTAATCAGTTATGTAAGTGCGCCAACATACAGCACATGCAAGAACTAATGCAAACAGACTGTAAGATATAATTTTACCATTAGCTTATCCTTTTACCACAAAACCTCACATCATTTCGCTATCACCTTAAGGTACTGAGATGCCCCATATTGTAAAC
>NW_007751033.1:9378-9601 GCF_000696425.1 Galeopterus variegatus | reverse complement strand
AAAATGCCTTGAGCATCCCCAAAACCTGTTGCCTTGGACTTTGCTCTGACTGGTCTCCTTTTCCTTGGACTGGACCACTTCCACTTCTTGGTAGCCATTGCTGTGATTGTGCTTTGTCTTCAGGATGTTACTGGTAAAGCCAAGTTTCATGGCCTGTTAAAGTCTTTGAAGAAATGCTTCAGGATCTTCATCGCACTTGTATAAAACTTCCATTAAAAGCTCT
>NW_007751033.1:2692-3939 GCF_000696425.1 Galeopterus variegatus | reverse complement strand
TTGTAAGTGGTGATCTCAGACATTTAGCCCATCCCTAAAGGACTGGGGCATCTGGTAATTTCACCAGGCCAATGTTGTATTTCTTACATTATTAACTGTAGAAAAATGGATGTCTTTTAAAGACTTTGTAACATTAGGAAACAAAAAGGAGTCAGGAGGAGCCGAAGCAAAAGTATAAGTTTGATGCCTAATGATTTCCCATTGAAACTCGCACAAAATTGCCCTTGTTGGATGAGAGGAATGAGCAGGGCATTGTCGTGGTGGAGAAGGACTCTGGTGAAGCTTTCCCGGGCATTCTGCTAAAGCTTAGGCTAACTTTCCCAAAACACTCTCATCATAAGCAGATGTTATCGTTCTTTGGCCCTCCAGAAAATCAACAAACAAAATGCCTTGAACATCCCCAAAACCTGTTGCCTTGGACTTTGCTCTGACTGGTCTCCTTTTGCTTGGACTGGACCACTTCCATCTCTTGGTAGCCATTGCTGTGATTGTGCTTTGTCTTCAGGATGTTGCTGGTAAAGCCAAGTTTCATGGCCTGTTAAAGTCTTTGAAGAAATGCTTCAGGATCTTCATCGCACTTGTATAAAACTTCCATTAAAAGCTCTGCCCTTGTCTGCAGCTGATCTGGGTGCAGCAGTTTTGGCACCCATAGAACAGAAAGTTTGCTCAACTGTAATTTATCAGTCACACGTGGATAAGCTGAACCAATTGACGTGTCTGTGGTGTTGGCTATTGTTTCTGTTAATTGTAGGTTCTCCTCAATTAGGTCATGAATAAGATTAATTTTTTCCTCCCAAACTGATGTGGATGTTTTGCTGCTGCTGCAAACTTTGTATTCAACATCGTCTCATCCTTTCTTAAGATGAGTTATTCATTTGTAAACAGCTGATTTCTTTGGGGCATTGTCCTCATAAACTTTTCATAAAGCATCGATGATTTCACCATTCTTCTACCCAACCTTCACCATAAANCATAAACTTTTCATAAAGCATCGATGATTTCACCATTCTTCTACCCAACCTTCACCATAAACTTGAGGTGTGTTCTTGGTTCAATGTTAGCAGAATTCATGGTGTTCTGATAGGGGCTCATTCCAAACTGATGTCTTATCCTTCTTAGTGCCTCAAACTAGACCCTGTTCACACATGCTATAGCATGTTAGTATGAGTTTATTTTGGTGCAAAATATTTTGAAATCCATGCATAGCTTTTCCATGAACTTTCTGAAGACCCATTGTATACAAGGTG
>NW_007751033.1:0-631 GCF_000696425.1 Galeopterus variegatus | reverse complement strand
AGTGCACATGAAGACCCATAGGAGAATATTCATAGCCACCTTACTCAGAATAGCCAAATCTGGAAATGACCCAATTGACCATCGACTGTAGTGTACTCACACAGTGGGATAAATGACACCAGAGAAACTGATACACACAACGCAATGGTTGCAGCTCAAATCATTACGTCGCATTAAAAAACAAAAGACAAAAAGCAGTCCTGTACCTTTAGAGAGCTGCAGGTCCCCGCGCTTTTCTCTCCTTCACCTTCTCTCTGTTTCTCCCCCTTCTGCTACAATAAANGAAATCAACCGGGATAGAGGCCTCTGAACAGCAACTTCCCCTTTGAACAACCTTTCGTGATGTCCACGCTCAGGGTTTTCAAGGGACTAAAGTCTAAAGATGGTGGGTTCACTCACCAAGTCCTGACTGAGCGCCCTGGTGGATGCCAACCCCTGTTCTCGTCGAGGGGACCCGAGAGCGACGGTCACCATGACTCTGTCCTCGTCCAAGCCCTGTGCTGGACACAGGAATCCGAAGATGGCAGCGGAAGCTTCACAGCGGCCCCGAAGGCGGCTCACGAGGGTGGTCACAGGCTCATTCCCTGGGTGCAGGCGGCGCCAAGGACGGCAGGAGCCGTGACGGAGCCCA
>NW_007751032.1:0-9602 GCF_000696425.1 Galeopterus variegatus | reverse complement strand
GCTCTCAAATACATGATATCCCACATTAAACTTTTGGTCTTCAACCCACAGCTTTGGCTAAGAATGTCACTCCCATCACCTAGCTGTGCAAGCTAGAGGCCTGTACAGTTTTTCTCTTCTTCATCTTCTCTACATGTTCAGCCAATTAACAGGCCCTACTGATTCTGCCTACTAATGCCCGACAAATCTGTTCACTTTTCTCTGTTGCCCCTATCACCCCCCAGATTCAAGACACTATCATCCCCTGGCCTGGACTATTATATAACATCCTCCTAACCAGTAGAAGGGAGGGATCCACTCAACTCTCCTTCTAATTCCACATTATAGCCAGATTCTGTTAATGTAAGTAAATCTGATCATGCTTAAAGCTTTATAAATGGCCTTCTACTGCTCTTAGGGTAAGATAACACTTGAGTCCACCATCACCTGGCCCCTGCCTTTCTCTCATGTCTGAACTTTCTTCACTATTCCTCCCTTTGCTTTCTGAACTCTAATCAAAATGGCCGTTTTTCAATTCCTAAAACTGCCATGCTTTTTCTTATCTCTAGGGATCATTTTCTCTTAAAAGTCCTCCACAAAACTTCCCCAAATCAATTCTTTGTTATGATAGTGAATGTAAAGCATTCACTACTCAATGATATCTACTGTTGTTATTAATCAGAGTGTAAGTGGAAACTGCTTTAACAATGAAGAGTATTCATTAAATTCAGGTCAAAAATATTTATGATACCTATAACAAAGTTCACATAGTCTAGTAACACACATTTGACAACAGCAGGAAATGTCCATACTTAGTAAGTCACAAAAAAGGAAAGATGACAAAATTTACAAGTATAATTGATGGATCAGGGGGCCTGTACTGCCATCTTAATGAGGCCATTCGCCCAGAACAAGATGAATGACTGAGTTTCATTTCCCCATTCTGATGACACCAGCCTCTGCCCTTTTTTGTCGCCTTTCTTCTATTATTTCCGCCCCTTCCCATCCTTTGCCCACAATAGAAACCCTCAGCCTGTATGAGAAGCGAGAAGCGCTTTTGCCTGCTGGACTCTACTGGTGGCGAGAGGAGCCCTTCTCAGGTTTTATCCTTTAATATAAAGCCTGCTCTTGCTGTAGGAGGTCGATTCATTTGCTGTCTCTTTAATATTTTTCTACTTTACAATAATAAATTTTACACTAACCAAAAAAGACCACGTACTATGGTGAAAGGCAGCATAAAATAGTACTTAAGAATGCAGGTTCTAGACCCAGACTAGCTGGGTTTTAATGCTGGTCTCAGCATTTTTTAACTGAGAAGTTGAGTGTGTTATTTAAACTTCTAAGACTCATTTGCAAAATGGAAATATTAACAGAACGTACATCAGAACCCAATGTTAAATGAGATAACTCATGTAAAGTAGTAATTTAATAATGAAGCCTAGCACATCATAATACTTGAAAAACGTTAGCTATTAACAATAGAAATGAAAGGGTTGATAACAAATGATTATCAGCATATTTACATATTTATTAGTTATAACCCAGTGATTGGGCTATACATCCCAAATGAAAATATCCTTAAGCTGAACAATAAACTCGGGAAAAGGTAGAAACAAGGAGAATTACTTAAATAAATTCATGAACTATTAACCACACAACTGATAATTTTGCTTAGAATTTAGAAAATAGGAGAATATCTTCAGCATATAGTCCTTTCAGGGGGGTTAGAAAGATCATTTATCAGGCTAAGAAGACCCCCTAAACTATGCAGGAAATTACATTCTATAGGAAATCATCTAAGACTAAATTACAACTAATGTAGTAGAAATTAGGTAAAAAATAAAAACTGCAAATCTGCCACAGTAACATGAGGACATGTCAATGTCAGCTGAATCAAACTGGCAAAAAACCCAAAAGCCTGAAGGTAACTAACGAAAGAATTTAATTTTTCTGGGTAGCAAATTTCTGAAAACCCACCTTTCTAATATAGGATGGTTTTCCTTCCTAGAATGAAGGGCAGCAAGAAACTTCAACTCCTGCATATCAAATTTTAGAAACATTAGCAGTGTTTGCCCATTTTAAAAAAGAACAGGTTGGGGTCACCACTTCCCAATCCCCCCATAAAAGAAAGTAAAAAAAAAAGAGTTCTTCCATTTTGGAGGGATTTCTTTTTCCTTTTGCAAATCTATGAAACCATACATTTATGAAGACTGTAATATAAAGTGGTTTAGTTCTAGAATTCCTTAGGCTGAAACAGCAAATGAGAGGAGAGTAACTGTATCTTCTGTAGATTTAGGTTTCACACTTTCACTTTCTGAGGCAGACAACATGGAAAAATGATCAATTACCTCTAGTAAGAGCAACATCCCAGGTAAACCCTATTCATAATTTTAAAGATTTGAGAGTTGGTCTAGGAACCATATGTAAAATATACAAAACAAAATGAAACAACACTGTCCTAATTCTAAAATAGGCTAAACACCATACAAATATGGCCATTTCCACATCTCATTTTTCTATGAGCCACGTAATACAGTCAATTCACAACTGGTACTGGTATCTAAGCCTATTAACACTAAATAATCGATGTCCTGATGATGTTACCTAGGCAGTACAAGACCTAAATAAAAGCAATATTAATGTACGATAAACGGCATCTAAATGTGACATAAGTAAAATTAGTAAAATGGCTGGGTATGTGGGTATCAGTGTTTCCCTACCGAAAAGAAATGAGTTAAAATCCCAAAACATAAAACAGATTTTATTTTAAACAATAGTGTTTCAGTAAACACTACCCTGACTTTTAGCATTTTACATTAGTCGTATCTATTTCTGAACTTCATATAAATCTCCCAGTTTCCAGCCACCTCTTAAAAACAAGTGATCTAGAATAAGAGATAACAGCAAAGACTACATTAAGCACATAAGGGAGTTATCAGATCAGATGATTCTATACTGAATCCCCTACAAAGGAATCCCATCATCGGCTTATTTTTTTCTTCATATAAGACTGTACAAATGCACATCAGCCTTCTTCCCTTTTTAAAAAATTAACTAGGATATCAAAGGATGAAGAACCATTCTATCAAAAGCACACTCTTTTCATCAGTAAAATCTTTTTCCTAATCAGCAACTTAATCAGGGTCCTTTGGCTTTATGCCCACCCTGACAATGTCTCTATTATTCTGCTACAATAAAATCAGTTGCCTTTTTATATTAACTGCGCCTTACACTTTTATTTCATATACATTGCATTCGGAAAATATGGTTTAGATGCTCTAATTTGAACACAGAGCATTAACCCTACTTTTATGCAAAGAATACAGATAGTCTGACTCGGAATTAGCTACAATTTCAGCAGCTATCTTTTCTGGATCTGGCTGTCAATTAAACAGCTAGAGAATGGGCAAGCACTGCAGGTTCTAGGAACATGAAGTGGTCTGCTACAAACACACTTTTTTAAAGTGTCACCTTTAAAGGTGAAATTTGCATTCAACCTAGAATACCTGTCTTATTTATGTTTAGCTTAAAATTTTATTGAGTACCTACATGTGCCAAGCACTTGCTGGGGACTCTTACATTTAAATCAACTCTATTCTCATACATCATACACAAAAATCAATTCAAAATAGATTAAAGACTTAAACCTAAGACTTGAGACTATAAAAATCCTTCAGGAAAAAAATAGGGGAAAAGCTCCTTGATGCTGGTCTTGGAAATGATTTTATGGATATGACACCAAAAGCACAGGCAACAAAAACATAAAACAAACAAACTGAAAAGTTTCTGCACAGCAAAGGAAATAAAACAGCAAAATGAAAAAGCAAACTAAGGAATGGTAGAATATATCTGCAAACCATATATCCAACCGGGGGCTGATATCCAAACTATATAAGGAACTCACACAATTCAACAGCAAACACACACACACAAATAGCACAATTAAAAAATGGGCCAACATCTGTGTCACACAAATGTAGCCTTGAAAACAGGAGCCTCAGAGAGTATAAGTCTCACAAAATTTTGTCATGACTCTGAATTTTGCAGTTTATTCTCATTTTCCCAATGAGATCAATTCATGCTCTTCTCACATTGTAACTAACCAAAGCTCTGTGTCCCTCCGCTTGGGCAGATGCTCTGTAAGGGCAATTTGCACCTCTCTAGAGTGGGTAGGGAAGCCCCAGAGCTGGTCAACAAAAGACTGACTCAAGAATGGGTATTGAAATCAATATACTAAACTCCAACTAGCCATTTATAAAAAGGAAATGGAATAAAATCATATAGAATAGAAAAAAAAAATTGGGCAGAGAACCTGAATGTACATTTTTCCAAAAAAGACATACAATGGCCAACAGGATCCGCAAAGGGTACTCAATATCACTAATCGGCAGTGATATGCAAATCAAAACCACAAGATAGTACTTCACACCTGTTAGGATAGTTATCATCAAAAAAGTCAAATGATAATAAGTGTTGGCAAGGTATGGAAACAAGGGAACCCTTGCACACTGTTTTACCGGTTGTAGGGCATTATGGAAAATAGTATGGAGTTTCCTCAAAAAACTAAAAATATAACTACCATATGATCCAGTAATCCCACTGGAAAAAGATTTGAAATCAATATCTTGGGAGACATCTGCACTCCCATGTTCACTGCAGCATTATTCACAATAGTCAAGATATAGATACTATCTAAACATCAGTCGATGGATGAGTGGATAAAGAAAATGCAATGTGGGTGTACACAACATGCGTACGTACACACACATGCACAAACAATATTATTCAGAATGAAAAAATAAGGAAATCCTGCCATCTGTGACAACAGGGATGAACCTGGAGTATATTACATTAAGTGAAATAAGCCAGACACAGGAAGACAAATATTATATGATCTCACTTCTATGTAGAACCTAAAAAAGCAGAACTCATAGAAACATAGAATGGTTTATCAGGGACTGGGGCTGAGGAGAGAGTGGGAGGATGTTGTTCAGAGTACAAACTTTCAGTTATAAGATGAATAAGTTCTGGAGATGTAATGTACAACATGATGACTATAGTTAATAATAAAGTATTGCATACTTGAAATTTGCTGAGTACGTCTTAAGTGTTCTCACCACCAAAAAAAGATAACTATGTGAGGTGATGAATATGTTAATTAGTTTGATTGTGGTAATCACTTCACGGTGTATACTTCTATGAAAACACTACATTCTACACCTTAAAAATGTACAATTTTTATTTGTCAATTATACCTTGATAAGCTGGGGGGAGGGGAGATAAATTGTCCCCATTTACCAGGTGATGAAACTTTGCCCAAGGTCATGGTACTAATAACAAGTCAGGAATAAACCTTGCGTGGCTGCCTTTCATCTGTAGAAAAGCTGCTTCAGCACCATATTCATCTACCTCATAGTTTATCTCAGGGCAGCCCAAAAGTGTGAACTCTCTAATTACATGTATATACTTTTTTCAAACAATTTGTACTTCACCTAAAAAATTTAGCTAATGTTCACTGTTTCCTGTAGTAAGAAAAAATTAAGTGTGGAACAACAACATATCAAGTGGCACCACAGTCTTTCATCAATTCATTTAACAAGTATTAAGTGTTTGTCGGTGTCTGGTCTTCTTTCAGAAAAACGACAGTAGCTGGAATGGTTAGAACCTACATTTTCTGATTTTTTTTTTTTTACACCATTTGACTATTTGGTAGGTTTTCACAAAGTGTACACACCTTTGAAAGCATCGCCACAATCAAGACAATGAATTTAACTAAAACTACAATGTTTCCTGTTATTCTCTATAATCCCTTCTTCTTGCCCCTCTATGTCATTCTCTCCCCCCTTCTTCAGGCAACCAATTATTTGCTTTCTATCACTATAGTTTATCTTAATTATTATGTTTTCAAACATATACCAAAGTAGAGAAAAAAATAAAGAGCCCTCCTCATATATAATGACCACCCACTTCAATAATGATCTGTCTATGCAAATTTTATTACATCTAACTCTTCTCATTATTTCTTTCTTTACTTTCTTATTTTAATCAAGTAAGTTTTTTACTGGTGTCTAACAGTCATAGAGAAAAGCACCAAGTTCTCACCAAATCCACTGACTCATGTAACAGCATTCATAATCTAGAAATAGAACATTAACAGCAACTCCTAAGTGCCTCTCGAAGTCCTACCTGATCACTAACCTCTCAAAGATAACCACCATCCAGATTTCTAACACCAGATTCATTTTTCCTTTCAATTAACTTTTCACCGTGGAAAATTTAAAGCACATAAAGAGTACATAGAAGGTACCCTCACCACAGTTTTTAAATAAACTTAAAGGTAATATACCTATAGAAAAATTCACAAATGATAAATGCATTCTGAGGAATTTCCCCAATGTGAACACATCTGTGTAATTAGCATCCCAATCAAGACAGAACATTATGAACACTTTAGAATCACCTCCACCTCCTCTCTATCAGTGATCATTATCCTGATTTCTAGCACATAATTAATTTTGCCTTGTTGATGAACTTCATGTAAGTGGAGTCATACAGTACGTATTCTTTTGTATCTGGCTTCTTTTTACTCAACGTTATGCATTTAAGATTCACCCACAATGTAGGTCTAGTATTCCATCATATGAATACATCACAATTAATTAATTCAATTGTTAATGGAAATCCAGGTTGTTCTCAATTTTTGGTTATCACTAACAATGCTGCTTTAAAATTCTTGTACATGTCTTTTGGTGAAAATATGTACACAATTAGAGGATACAGCTAGCAGTAGAAATGACAGATCCTGAGGTTTGTGCATGATCAGCCTGGGTAAACAGTTTACCAAATGTGCCAATCTACAGACCTGCCAGCAGTGTGAGAGCTCCAACTGTTCCACATTCTTGCAAGTATTTTATACTGCCTGTATTTTAGATTTTAGCCATTTGGGGGTATGCACAAGTGGTATCACATCAAAATTTTAAGGAATTTTCCTCATGGCTAATGAAGTTGAGTACCTTTTCATATGTTTACTGGCCATTTGGATATATTTTCTGTGATTATGTGAAGTGTCTGTTCAAGCACTCTGCCCACTTTTCTATTACTTGTCTTTTCCTTAACAGATCTGTAAGAGTTCTATACATATTTGTAAGTCTTAGTTCTTCACCTTCTTAATGGTGTCTTTAATGAACAGGTCTTAACATTAATTCAGGCCCCATAGTTACATTATCAGTGGTATGTGAATATTTATTTATATTTAGCCACATATTTAATGTCTCTGCCACTCTTCATTGCTTTCTGCATTTCCATGCTTTCATATGGGATCATTTTTCTTCAATCTAAGGAATGCGTTTTTCTTTTTATAGTGTGGGACGAGTGATGATATATTTATTTGGTTTTTGTTCATCTGAAGATATTTTTATTTTACCCTCATTTATGATGGCACAGGATTCTAGGTTAGCTTTCAGCACTTTAAAGCTGTCATTCCATTTTCTTCTGATTTTCATCATTTCTAATCTAACTGTTCCTACTGGCTCTGAGGGTAATTTGTCTTTTTTCCTCTAGCTGTCTTTAAGGTTTTCTTAGTTTTTAATTTTCAGTTGTTTGAAATGATGTGCTTCCTTTCTTCTTCTTTTTTTTTAAAAATTCAACCTGCTTGGTGTTAACAGAGCTTCTTGGATGTGGCTTGATATCCTTCTCATCAGTTTTGTAAAATACACAGATATTATCTCTTCAAATGTTGTTTATCCCATTCTTTGTTCCCTCTTCCTGGAATTCCACTTAGAAATATGCTCCAGCCTTCCTCAACCAGAATTCCACACAAGATTTAAGCCTTAATGCTCTAAGTCATCCACTGTAAGTAGTAAAATAACTCTTCTCCTATGCAACTAGAATAGAACTAGTTACATATCATCGAGAGAAATGAGGAATCCCAGTTGAGAAGTTGAGAAAGGTTGTGTCCCATATGTCCTTTTTCTATTTTCATTTTTTTCTCTCTGTGATACTTTCTATTGATGTCTTCCAATTCATTAATCTTCTCTTTTATGGCCTCTATTCTTCCATTAAACCTATGTGCTATGTTCTTTACATCAGTTATTATATTTTTCAGTTCTAGAATTTCTATTGCTTTAGACTGCAATTCTCTGGTAAAATTCTTCATCTTTCATCTATTTTCTATAAGCTTTATACTATTTTCTTAAATACATTAGTCACAATTTAAATTTTAAAGCCCTTTTCTGACAACTTTAATATCTGAGTCTGTTTTTATTATCTATTTTTCTCCTAGCTGTCATTCTGTCCTATCGCTTAGCATGCACTGTAATTTTTGGTTGAATGAAAAAAACAATATGAAAAATTATAGACACTCTGGATGTTATCTTCTTTTAAAAGAGTGCTCACCCTTTCTTCTCCAGAGCACATAGAGGGGGTTAAGCCAACTGAGAATGAGATATTTTATAGCAAATCCAAGACTCTGTGGCTTTTCAAAAAAAAAAAAAAAATGCTTCTTTTTCTTCCCATTTCCTCTCTACCCTTTAATAAAAAGGCTCTTCTAGATGCCCAACACTTATTCTCATTGCTTTACAAAGCCCTGCACGTTGGCAGCAATATTACATTCACTGTTTTTCCTTCTCAACTTTGTTTCCCCCTCCTTTGAATACTGCTTTTCCCCCACGTTTGTTACTTTTTTTTACTATTCTGCTTCCTTTAATTTCCCTGCCTTTATAGTCTTCTCATCAGTGAGAAGCAAACTTTAGTTTAGTGCTTTACAATATTAATACTTGGGATCAGCAACTGTAATACTATTATAACAGTATTTCTAAAATTGCATATAACCTACTATAATAGCTTCAGGTCTCTATAAATTTCATTATAAACTTTTCGATTATTTAAAGGGAATGAGGGTCTTTGTTAACTGAGATTACACTATTAATTTCACATATAATGTAGTAACTGCATTTTAACTGTTGCAAGCAAAGCATGAATATGATGACTTTCTTCATAATCAGAAAAAATACAAATTACTCATATGCTAAAAATATTTTCCAAAGGTAATTTATTTTTTGTATGATGTGAATTAAATTCTTTTACTGCTTCATTTTGATACTAAACATTGATTTAAATAAAATATACAGTTTAACCAGTTTTGGGAAAATAGATGTAAGAATACACCAAATTCATGGATGAACACATGTGGTACTAGAATTTATTGAATTTTTCTTCAATTTTCTCAATGGTATAGAGAGTAGGCACTCAGAAGAAAGTGAGAGGGGAGGGAGAAATATTAGACATTTATGGAAATAAGAATGTAGGAAATATTTGCTTGGGAGAAAGGTGGACATGCTCTTTTTTGAAAAGGACCAAACAGTAAATACTTTAGGCATTTACAACTACTTCAACTCAGCTATATAGGGAGAAAATAGCCATAGACAATAAAGGAATTGGTGTGGCTCTGCTCCAATATGAGTTTAATTACAATAACACATGGCAGGTGGAACTGGCCCATTGGCTGAAGACAAACTCAATCTAGGTGAGTGGGAGAGTGAATGGACTAAGAAAATCATTTACAATAGGCATTAAGGATTCGCTTAAAGTTTAAAGTGACCCTAATTCAGTATAGCTTTCTGTTT
>NW_007751031.1:0-9602 GCF_000696425.1 Galeopterus variegatus | reverse complement strand
TGTAGTACAGTAGGTATCCAACAAACATTTATTAAAGAAAAGAAGACTCATGATGTTGATGCTATTTTGCTTGTTTTGCTCAGTTTATTTGCTTAGATCTAGAAAATCTTATTGTCTTACAAAACATATATTAAGAGAGGCTTTGATCTTTTCATTCTGCTGAAGAGGGGGTGGCTTGAATCTGAAGCAATAACCACACAGTTGAAAAATGCCCCCAAAATTGTGTATTTCTGAAGATTCCACTACTACTTTTTAATTTACCATTACTTTCAGTAATTTGTTCTGTACTTAAAGGAGTTAGAGAAAAAATAATGTAGTAAATAAAATTTAGACTTTTGTTTCAAACTGTTATAATTGCATATCTTTAGGAATCTAGGATGATGATGACTATATTTTACTGAAGACACTAAAGCATAGCAAATTAAAATCATTCTAAAGCCTGAACATCTCTAGATCATGTAGAAAGATTTTATAATAACTTACATGAAATGTGGATATTTATTAACCATATTATGGTCACTTATGTTTCATGCAAATAACTGTTTTTAAATATGCATATACACCTTTGCTTTATTTTTCTGAAATTTTGCTGTCTTTCCCTGCCTTTAATAGCTTATCTTCCAAAATACAGTTCCAAGGTCAAGTCAGTAAAAAAGTCAAGAGAATGACTTCTTCTTTCTCATTAGGAAATAACAAGTGAGAGATAACTTATTTAGTAACTACTTCAGAATAGTTTTTGGAAATCTGAAACATTCAAATGATGCTGTCACTGTTTTTTTATTATATATTGTTTCTAATATCAAAAACAAAACAAAGCATTTGTAACAATTCATACTCTTGAAGCAAAAATAATTTGACACCACTTAAGGCTTTTTACCCTTTGTTTTACTTTGGTTTTGAAAACAAATGAGAGAAAAGTTTTAATGTGTTCCTGTCTGCTATAAAAACTTATTTTCTCCATAACGGGTCTTTACAGAGTCCTTACAGGTTACCTAAAATTGCATTAAAGTCCTGAAACAAAGATAAATGAGGTTACTGTTCAAGGTATTACAAGACCAATTAGCAACATATAAAATATAAATATGTTCATAAATACATTAAAATAGAGCCTTTAGGAGAAGTAGGTCAATGGCAAGGTTTGACAGTCTTGAAAATGAATGAGATTTTCAAGGTTAAATACCCTGGAAGGCTGTAAAATAATAATTTAAAAGGAAGGGTAATGTATTATATTATAAAATAATGGAAGATTGGTTCAGCTCAAAAACATGCTCTCCAAATCTTAAAGTTTCTAAATTAGGAGTGTTATTTTTTTTAATTTTCCCACACCTTTCCATTACAGCCTAACAACATTCCCAATATTTTTTTTTCTCAGAAACTGACCTTGCTGAGAAAACGTGCTGTGCTCTGCATTCCCTCCCTCAACAATGACTTATTTTTCACATGTCCATTTATGTTTTTCCTCAGGGAGAAAGTATATAGTCTTTCCCAGTTTGATGATCCTTTATGCATATCCTAGAACCCATGTTGTCCTATCTTTTACAAGAATTAATTTTTTGTATTAACTCCTTACTTCACACTTGTTTTAATTTTTGTTTCTTCTCATTAACTCAAAAGGATAGTCCATACTTAATCCTCCCAGTTCCACACATTGTTATCACATCTAGACTCATTATCATAGGACTTCACTGAAACTTTATTTACAAAAATCATAAGTGAGAATGAACAATACCCACTCTCCTAGAAAGATGCTCGCAGTTTGCTTCACAACAGGAGAAACACTTCTACTTCGAAGATTCAACCAACCCCTTTCACAAACTCTCAAGCATTTGAAAGTCTACCAATTACTAAATTCAAAGCCTCCTAAAACCCTATGTAGGAAGAGCCCTTTGCTTTGCTCAGTAAAAGCTTGCCTCACAATTATGGCTCTTTATTTAAGTAAGCAATATGTTCAGTTTCCACTTTCAGATATTGAGTGGTGGCTCTTACCTTAAAAAATGATGGTTTCATCAAAATCATTTTAAAGACCACTGCTGTGTGGTCCATGAGACTCAGAAAACAAGGCACACTCACTGTGCCGGTCGACCCCAACTCTGATTGTCCTCTGTATTCAATACCAGACAAGATTTTGAGTTGCTTCACTAACTTTTTTTAAAATTTATTTTGTAATAACAAGATTTCTAATAAAATTAGTCCTGTTTTCTATAATTATGTATTTTGGTTTGAAGCTGTTTTATTTGTCAAACTCTTTTGCTACTAATCTGCTTTTTATCAGCTGGTGAATTTATTTTTGCTGTTTTTTACTTATTTTTTTAAAAAATTTTATCTCAACTGTGTAATTTTTAAAAAAACTTTATTTATATCTAAAAAAAACCATACTCCTTTTAAGGGTAAAGTTTGATGAGTTATGACAAATGTATACCCAGGTAGTCACCACCAAAATCAACATATATAGTCCATTTTCATCACATCCCAAATTTTGCTTGTTCTCCTTCCCAGGCATCTCTCCACATCAAAACTCAAGCAACTACTGGCTTGCTTTCTGTCAATATAGATTAGTTTTGTCTTTTCAAGAGTTTCATAAAAACAGAATCATACAGTACAGACTGTTTTGTACTTGGCTTCTTTTCATCCAGTTCGACGGGTTTTGTTTTTTATATTTGCCCATCTTGTTGAATAAGTAATATGCTGCTTTGTATTTCTCACTAGTAATTCTCTGTAGTCATATATGTGCATTCTATAAAGTATCTACTCATATATTTCTAACATGGCAGCATACATATACCACACTTACGTGTTAACCTGTTCATAGACATTTGGTTGCTTCCAGTTTTCTGCTATTATAAGGAAACATGTTATGAATGTGCATGTTTTCATTTTTCTTTAAAATAAATACCTAGGAGTGTATGACTAAGTTACATGATAAGTAAATTATTAATTTAAAAAAATCAACCATTTTTCAAAGTGGTTCTTTCATTTTACATTCTCTTCAACAAAGTATAAGACTTCTAGTTAGTCTGTATCCTCATTAACCCTTGGTATTATTAATCATTTTATTTTTAGACATTTTAGTTTGTGTGTAGTGGTATCTGGTTATGATTTTAATTTGCATTTTCCTGATAAATAATGATTCTAAGCATCGTTTTATGTCCTTGTTCAATGTTTGTATGTCATCTTACTTGACATGCCCATTTTATAAATTGAGCAATTGTTTTTATATTACTGAGTTTTAGTGGTTATTTACATATTCTGGGTACAAGTCCTTTACAGATATATGCAGTTTGAGAGACTAAGAAACTTCTCCAGAGTGAAGAAAGCTAAAGAGACCTGGCAATTAAAGGCAATGTATTTTTCCTAACTGGATCTTTTAACAAAATCAAAATTTTAGGGACATTTGTTAGAAAATGACATGGACGAACTGGATCTTTTAACAAAACCAAAATTTTAAGGAAATTTGTTAGAAAATGACATGGTTATAAGACTAGATATTAATGTATTGATATTAATTTTCTGATCTTGATGGTTGTACTGTGCTTCTGTTGGAGATTGCAGGGGATTTTTTTAGTAAATGCAATCTATAATATTGGAAAATAGTATTGACCTTTGTGCAACCAACTCTTCTAAACTTTGTGCCTTCAAAACATCAACCATTTATTTTCCCATAATTTCTGCACTTCAAAGATTCAGAATCAATTTGAAGTTTCTTATAAGGTTACTCTCAATATATCGTCCAGGTTTGTGGACATCTGATAGCTGACTAGATCCTCAGGGGCTATTTGCAAGATAGCTCACAAACATGGCTATTGGCAGGAAGCCTGGGTTCCTTACCACCTGAGCTTCTTTATAAGTCATTTGGATGTGTTTGAAGCATTCTCCTGTCAAAATGTCACAGCGCTCAAAGTTAAACGTTAAAATTAAAATTAGTTAACTTATCAGATACCCTGAATCTTAAAATACTACCCTTAATTTTCATGGCTACGCATTCTTCACCTCTAGATATTATAGGAATTTTTCTCTCTACGTACTGTTCACTAGCAAGCCCAGGAGACTAGGAAACTCACACTGTATGCTTGACTGAATCTTTACAAGGTAATCTAGCTAAATACTAGTAAATGTTAAACAACTGGCACTCAAAAAAAAAAATCCTGATTTTTTGCATTTGCCATGTCTCGTTGTGTAAATACTCTCATTATGACCAATGTAAAACTACCAGCATGATATCATTAAATAAAAAGTTGGGAAGAAATGTGCACAGTCAGCTCTCAAGAGCTAGAGAAAGCTAGTTTCTATATACCATGGAGACAAATCCAGATGTCCACTTAATAAGAGTTGTAAAATGCCTTTCCATTTTTCTAGGGTTGCTGTAATGAAAAAACACAAACTGTGTTACCAAAACAATAGAAATGTATTGTCTCACAATTCTGAAGCTTAGAAGTCCAAGATCAAAGTGTCAGCAGTGCTGGTTTTTTTCTGAGAATTATGAGGAAGAATCTGTTCTATATTTCGCCCTTATAGCTTCTGGTTGTTTTTGGTGTTCCTTGTCTTGTAGAAGAATTGTTCTGCTGTCTTTATCTTCACAAGACATGTGTGCATGTCTGTATTTTAATTAATAAATCTAATATATTTCCCCTTTTTAAAAGACATTAGTCATATTGGGTTAGAGCCCACGCTAATGATTTCATCTTAGCAACCAAGTTACATTTTGATGTACTGAAGGTTAAGATTTCAACATATGAATTTGGGCTACCATAATTCCTATTTATCCCCTAAATTACCTAAATTCATGGTGTTCTGGAAAAGGGATTAGAAAAATATAGTGCTTTATCCTCACTGGAAAGGTACTCATCAGGTGTCAACAATTACCAGTTCGGAGCATACACCACAAGGAATTAATCACTAGATATGTGTTGCCCTACTAAAGCAATATTACTTATTCTCAAATAACATCATTTTAAAAGTAATATCACTGCATGTCTTAAACTGAGAGCTTCCAGATGATCACCAGAAGCAAGCGATCAATAGTGATTGATGGCTAAACCGAGCTCTTTAGAGCAAATGCATAGACAGCTTCCTCTCAACAGTAATGGGATAAAAGTCTCTTATGTGCCTTTATCCACAAATTAAAATAATTTCCTTTGCATACCTTATCCTTTTGCTGCATACTTTATTTTTTAAATAATTTTAATTACATTTTCCCTCTTTTTATGAGCAAAGTATTCTTAACATGTCATATTCCACTTAATAATAAATTAACTTAATAACTTGCATTTATCTTGTATTAGTATGAATGGTCACTACCCTTGACTCTGTAATGTATGTCCTCCCAAAGCTATTGCTAGTATAGCCATTTTGAAGAGCTGTTAAACATATAATACTATGCAATCTTCTGGGAGAAAACTGGTCATTCCTGCAGTAACAGTATTAAAATAAATTTTGGTCAATAATATCCAATTAAAAATGACTCTATGAAAAAACTAATATGTAATAATAACCTCCATAAATTGTACAACTTCTACGAATGTGATAACTATCCTAAAAAGTCCTTTTATCTGTTGTTCTTTACATCCACAGGTAGGCTTTTAACCCTTCAAATTTGTGTAAAAGTCAGATTTTTTTGAGAGTGTTGGGGAGATACATTCTAATAAATGAAGCTAAGAAAAATTGTTACTTGGTAACCTGTACTATAAATAAATTAGAAAATAAACTTCGTGAATAAAAGAAAATTATAGCACTTGTAAAGTCAGTATGTCCGAGCATAGATATAATAAAAATGAACAGATTTGAAAAAAACATTTTATGTATCCCTTAAGATTTTGACCTATTTTATTTTCCCTCAAAAAAATAAAAGACTCTAAAAACTTTATGTATACCTGCTGACTGTATTTCTTCTCCCTTCTCTCTTAAATATACCATTTTATTCAATCTGCCCTTGCCTAAATCAACACTAACTGTTTTAATCCATTTTGTGTTGCTATAACAGAAAACCTGAGACTGGGTAATTTATAAAGGAAAGATGTTTATTTGGCTTACTATTCTGGGACAGCTGCATCTGGACAAGCCTCAGGCTGCTTCTACTCAGGGCAGAAAGTGGCAGGCAGCCGGTGGGTACAAGCAGATCACATGGTGAGAGGAAGCAAGAGAGAGAGAAGGTGCCAGGGTCCTATATACAACAAGCTCTTGCGGGAACTAATAGAGCGAGAACTCACTCACTATCCCTCCTCCCCCAGGGAGAGCATTAATCCATTCATGAGGGATCCACCCCCATGACTTGATCAGTTTGCAACACTGCTACATTGGGGATCAAATTTCCACATGAGTTTTGGAAGGGACAATAAATCCAAACTCCATCACTAACTAAATGAAATAACCTTCTTGTTACAAAGTTTAGTTCACTTCTCATTAGCATTATTTATTTAACTTATTTATACAGTTAATTTAGTTGATCTCCTACTAAGGTTCAGGCCCTATCAGAGGTGTTTTGATACAGCAATAAAAAAAAAATAGACAGAAGTCCTTGCCCTTTTTGATTTCTAGTTTGGAGGACAGTACTACAATTTTCAATAAGCTAGCAGGAAATTTCACACTAAGTATATACAGTGTATAAAATTCCTGTGAGAGGTGTAGGAGAGAGTATAGGAATTCCTGTGGGAAGAGTGAAGCAGGCAGAAAATCAAAAGATGCGAAGTCTTTTTGGTAGCATGTGCCTAGTTGTACTCTAAGAACAGTGAGGAGATCAGTGTGCCTCGAGCAAAATGAGCAAGAAAGAGAACATCTGGAGCTAAAAACAAAAATAAAAGAGCATCTGACTCTTCCAAGCATTATAGGTCATTTCAAGTACTTTGTTGCTAATATGAGATAGAAAAGTATTTGAGTGTTCCTAGAAGAGAACTAAGGGTGCTAACCCCTATAATCTGTTTCATTGATCTATTCGTCTATTCTTTCTCAATATTTGCTGTTCTGGTTACTGAAACTTTGTTGTAATTTCTGAAGTCAGGTAGTGTCAGTCTTCCATCTTTGTTCTTCCTCAATAATGTGTTGGCTATTCTGGGTGTTCTGCCTCTTCCCATAAACTCAGAATCAATTATTTGATACCCAGAAAATAGCCTGCTGAAAGTTTGATTGGGATTGCATTGAATCTCTAGATCAACTTGAGAAAAACTGACATGTTAAACATTGAGTCTTTCTATTTTCTATCCGTGAGCATTAAAAATCTCTCCATTTATTTAGTTCTTTTTTGATATTTTTCATGAAAGATTTGTAGATTTCTCATGTAGACCTTGAACTTATTTTGTTTTATTTACACTAAGGTATTTTATTTGGGGCAGTGTTAATATAAATGGTATTACGTTTCTAATTTCAAATTCCACTTTTTCATTGCTCATATATAGGAAAGCAATTGACGTTTGTATATTAACCTTGCATACTCTAACCTCGCTATAATTGCTTATTATTCCCCAAAGTGTTTTTGTTGATTCTTTCAGATTTTCTGTGTAGACAATCATGCCATCTATGAACAAAGACAGTTTTATTTCCTTCTTCTCAGTCTGTATACCTTTTATTTCCTTTTCTTGTTTTATTGAGTTAGTTAGGAATTCTGGTATAGTTTTGATAAGGAGTATCGAGAGGGAGTATCCTTGCCTTATTCCTGATCTTAGTGGGACAACTTCAAGTTCCTCACCACTAAATATAACGTTAGCTGTAGGCTTTTTGTAGATGTCTTTACTCAGATGAGGGAGTCTTCCTTTATTTTTAGTTTGCTGAGAGTTTTTGTCGTGAATTGGGCTTCTGTCAAATGCTTTATATATATATATATATATATATGATCATGTTATTTTTCTTCTTAAGCCTACTGATGTAATGGATTAGATGGAAGTTTGTAAGCATTCCTTCTGCTTCTGTCTTTTGAAAGAGATGGTACGGAAGTGATATCAATTCTTCCTTAAATGTTTGGTAGAATTCTCCAATGAGCTCATCTGGGCCTGGTGCTTTCTGTTTTGGAAAGTTATTGTTTATTTATTTAATTTATTTATAGATAAGTGTCTTATTTATTCTACTTTTTCTTATGTGAGTTTTGGCAGACTGCATCTTTGAAGGAATTCTTTCCACTTCATCTAGGTTATCAAATATGTGGGAACAGAGTTATTTACTGAATGCCTTTATTACCCTTACAATGTCCCCAGAATCCTTCTAATATCACCTCTTTTATTTCTAATATTAATCATTTGTGTCATATTTCTTTTTTTTTTTTCTTAGTTGGCCTGTCTAGAGGCTAATTAATTTTATTGGCCTCTTAAAAAAACAGATTTTGGTTTTCTTTATTGATTTCTTGTTTTGAACTTTACTGATGTCTGCTCTAAGTTTCATTATTTTTTTTTTATTTTTATTTTTTTGCTTACTTTGGATTTAATTTGCTCTTTTTTCAAGTTTTCTAATATGAAAGCTTAGGTGATTGTTTTTAGATCTTTCTTCCTTGCTAATATCAGAAATCAACACTATACATTTTCTTCAAAGCATTCCTTTTGCTGAATCCTATATATTTTAATTAGCTGTGTTTTAATTTTCCTTTAGGTCAAAATATTTTTAAATTCTTCTTGAGATTTCTTCTTTAACTGTTATTTAGAACTATGTCTTTAATCGCTAAGTATTTTGGGTTATTTCAAATATCTTTCTGTTATTAATGTTTAGTTTAATTCTGTGATGGTCTGAGAGCAGATATTGTATAATGTCTATTACTTTTAATTGTTAATGTCAGTTTTATGGCCAAAATGTGATCTGTCTTGATGAACGTTTCATGTGAGCTTGAGAAGAATGTGTGCTCTGCTGTTGTTGGATGTAGTGCCTTACAGATATCCATTATTTCCAGTTGATTGAGATGCTTTTGAGTTCAGCTATATTCTTACTGATTTTCTGCCTGCTGGATCTGTCTATTTGTGACAGAGGAGTGTTGAAATCTCCTACTATCATAGGAGATTCATCTATTTTTCCTTGCAGTTCTATCAGTTTTTGCCTCATGCTTTATTGTAAGATGCATACATAATAAGAATTGTTATGTCTTCTAGGGAGAATTGAGCCCTTTATCATTATGTAATGCCTCTTTTTATCACTGATAATTTTCCTTACTGTGAGGTTGCCTCTGTCTGAAATTAATATAGCTATTCCCCTTTCTTTTGATTAATCTTAGCATTAAATATTTCCTTATTCTTTTACTTTTAATCTACATGAATGTTTATATTTAAAGTGGGTTTCTAGTAGACAGTAGATAGTTGGGTCTTGTGTTTTCATCCATTTTGATGATCTCTGTCTTTTAGATTGTGCATTTAGACCATTGAATTGCAAAGCAAGTACTGATATAGTCAGATAATATCTACCATATTTGTTACTGTTTTCTATTTGTTGCTCTTGTCCTTTGTTCCTATATTTGTCTTCCACACTTGTTCTGCCTTTTCAGGTTTTAACTGAGCATTTTGTATGATTCCATTTTCTCTCTACTCTTAGAGTTCCCTTTTTTTATTTAACTTTATTTTGTGGTTGTTCTGTTCTAGAGTTTGCAATACACATTTACAACTAATCAAGGACCACTTTTCAATAACACTATTACTTTATGG
>NW_007751030.1:9340-9603 GCF_000696425.1 Galeopterus variegatus | reverse complement strand
ATAGATGAATGCCAGGCATGTGACCTTGCTGAGGATGCCAAATATATTGCTTAATTGAATGGTTTTAGGAAAGTAACATCTTGCACTTTTGCTATTGGATGTATCAGCTGGTATCTTGAGGAAGGCCAACTAGCCCAATTGCTCATTTTCCTTCCTTCCGTTCTTAATTTATCATTCTCTTCTTTCATTCATTAATTCAGCAAAGTACTGAGTGTATACTATGCTGCGGACATGTTTCTAGGAACTGGGGAAAATGCACTGAA
>NW_007751030.1:2043-4079 GCF_000696425.1 Galeopterus variegatus | reverse complement strand
CCGAGGGTTGCGATCCCATTACCAGTCAGTAAAAAAGACAAAAAGGAAAAAAAAAAAGCCACGCCTCAGTAAAAACAGCAGCACACCTTCCCATACTTTCCAGGCAGCTTACCAATAGTTCGGACTAGAAATGTTATATTTTAATGCTGAGAATCTACTGTGTGTAAATGTTTTAGGATTCTGGTTTATCTTTAATCAAAGCTTGAAGCTTGAAGTGACCTGAAGAGTAAAGTCTAGAAGTCTGTCTTTTGCTTTGTGTTCTCTGATTTAACTTGTGATGTGCCATGTGAGAGCCTTTTTCGTTCCTATGGCTCAAGTTCTTTGTGGGAAGATGTCTACCCAAAAGGGCTATAACGGGTATCAAGTGATCAGGCTATTAAACTGACTTCCATGTGAAAGGCATTATGTAATTTTAGTATATGTAATTAATAAAAGAAAAGAGGGTGACTGGAAAGATTCTGGTCTGAATGTAGGAGGCCAGATGAATAATGATGTGTATTATAGCAAGTTGGTCTTTTAAATAAAAAAGAAAAACCCAACAACAAACCAAAGCGTAAAGCACTTGTGGGAACCTGATTGATGCCCAGCTCTTGCTCAGACTGCATCATGTTCACTTAACAGATAGGCCTTTTAGCTAATCCATCCTGGACTCTAGCAGTGAGGTTTGTGAAGAGACTTGAAACCCTTAGACCGCAATAGGAAGAACAGTTGAAAAGCTTAATCCAGCAGATGTTTGACTGTTTGTTTAGTATAAAGGTATGTGACTCCTGTTACGGTTCATGGGAACTGTCTCATCTGTCAAATTCAAGGCATCAGAAATTTCCTCATTCCTTTAATGGCTCAGGAGTATACAAGTCAGGTACAAAGGGTCTTCAAAAAAGTTCATGGAAAGATTTATATTCTTTCAATTCTGTTTGTCCACAAACTTTTTGAAATACCCTCAGATGCTTCTGATGTACTGATTTACCTGTATTTTTAGGACCTAATGTTACATTGGTGGTTTATAATGTGTTGGGTAAGGATTTAGGAAAATCTAGCCCTATTTTTAATGAACTTTTGAGCCATTTGACATGGAAAGGTTTGGCTTCCAAGACAGGTGTAACTCTTCAAAGATGAGCAGGTGAAGTTGCTGTGGTTCTGTGTCCCATTTGTAGGGGAGAAGTAGGGAGGAGCATTCCTTCCTGTTTTACACTGCAATAATCTGAGGTAGGGTTGGTTCACAGTATTCACAGCCACCTCGCGCACCCCTCCACCCCAGCCCCCGTATCCCAATACAGTACCTTCAGGTAAAGGTGAGATACTGTTGAAAATGTACAGAGGCGAGCAGGCCCACAGCCCACTTTGGACACCACATTCAAGTTCTGCAGATAAACCGAATCCTAGGCAGATTCTGTATTTTGGATGGCTGCTTTTGGAGCATATCAGACTGCTTCTCGATTCTGAGATTGAGAGATTTTCCTTTCTTGAAACAAATGAAATAGAAGACATTAAACAGAAGGATGCTATATCAAAATAATTTGTGTACTTTCTAACTCATCTAAATAAATGCTTAAGACTATGGATTATCAAAACCCTGTTTTTCACCCACACCAGTAGGCATTATGCAGATGTTTAAATAACTGACGGGAAATCCTTGGTGCCATCTGGCCACACTCTAGTTCATCACTAAGTGAGATGAGACGTTCAGCAATTTCCACACGTACAGAGTGCACTGTGCAGCCACCAGTGCCATCTCTTAAAATCATATTGGCTCATATTGTGGCAGGAGAAAAGATCCTAACCTTTGCTTTGGGCTTCAGTAACTGAAGGAGTAACTAAATACTGCTCATAGTAAGAAGTGGTAGTGTTCTTACCAGTGGGATTGGCAGAATATATAAAATACATCCTTCAGTAGATCTGTAAAGTCAAACTGTGGCAGGTGAGATCTATATTCTACTTTGAAGATTTGGGAGAGAGCTGATTTCCATAAGGATGTATTAGAAGAAAGCAACCCAGTGTGTTAGTTTTGGATTCAGCAGAGTTGAGTAATAGTCAGA
>NW_007751030.1:0-1741 GCF_000696425.1 Galeopterus variegatus | reverse complement strand
ATTAGAAGAAAGCAACCCAGTGTGTTAGTTTTGGATTCAGCAGAGTTGAGTAATAGTCAGAGGAAAGTATAACATCAAAGTTGATCTTAGTTGTGATGTATCTGTATTTGGTAGCAGTAATTTCTACAGTGTGTTTTTTTTTAACTCTTCACTTAAGTTAATGACACTACCAAGAATTCTTGAAGGACAGAGGAATAATTCAATTACTGATTGGTGAAAACTATGAAGTACTTATTGATTGTGTAGCACCATTTCAAGGAAGGAACTTGATCATGATAGAGTTATTTGCAAAGTGACTGTTAAGTATTTCTCATTTCTTCTCAAAATTCAGTGACCACACCTGGTAATTTAATGCACGTGAGTTCACAAACCATAATTCTCCTAATGTAGGAATGCCTTACCCCTATCAATTTTGAGAAATTTATGAATGTGACTTAAGTCTTTGTCACTAAACACCTTGTGATCCCCATGTATTCTACGGATCCTTATTAAGGAAGATTGGCCAACAAAATTGTCCAGGTTTCCATAATTTAACATGTCTTTCATGTTAATTATAAAAAGCCATTTACTTGAATTACTATTGGAAGAATAGCATTTAGGACATTGCCCTGTATACTCTTTTTTTAAAAAAATTCATTTTGTACATTCAAGCTAAACATCTCTGATTTATCTGAGAACTTGTGAGACAAATAAATATGCATTCTGGATGTTATTCTCTCTTTATCCCCTTCTTTATTCACTTTTCCCCAAAGTCAGCTAGTGTAGGAAAAATTGGAAGGGGGGAATAGATTTGGGGCACTAAAGTAGAAATCCAGTAGTGTCTGTCATTCAGACTACAGATTTGCCATATTGGCTGATTATATCAATATTTTATCTCAGCTAACTAAATCCATCATACATTAGTTGGCTTTTTAGCTGTAACTGTATGAAAGGAAGAAATATACTTTTTCTCTGACCACTACAACTTTTTTAAATGGAATGTCTGGGTATTTCTATCAGTATGATGTAGAGAAAGCACAGTGTTACTTAAAAGGGGATGAATGGTTTGTTTGCCAGAGGCTGTTGTAGTTCGGAGTTAGTGTTTTTGTTCTTTGCAAGTCCCTATAGTTGTATGCTGTAGTAAATGTAGACAAGAATTAACCCAGGGAAGTTTTAACCTCAATAAAGATTAGTGTGGGAATCCTATTCATCTAATGTTTATTCTCTGCCATCTCAACACAGCAGTGGCAGAGTATAACATATGCTTAGATCAATAATATGGATTTATTTGTTTTGGTCTGATTTAAAAGAGTTGGGAAAATAAAACTGCAGGTAATCACATATCTAAAAATTTACCTGCTCGATGTACTTGCCATTTAAATATTAGACCTGTGCTTACATTAAGTGCTACAGAACCCAATGCATCCTGCACAAGGTCTGGTTTAGAGAGAATGTAAACCAAGTTCTTTTACTGATATATATTTATGTAAGTTTCCTTATTAAATATGGGGGAGTGTGTGAGGTTCATATGTCAATGCTGTTGTTATTAAATATTTTTTGATGTTTTTTGGCTTTTCAAGCAGACTGAATGTTTCTTTACTGATATTATTGTTTAGAACAGGGTTCAGCAAACTACAGCCTGTGGGCCAAATCTAGCTTGCCATCTGTTTTTGTAAATAAAGTTTTATTTATGCTATTTTGTTTATGTATTATCTGTTGCTGCTTTTGAACTACAACAGCTGAGTTGAGTAGTTGTGACAGA
>NW_007751029.1:8179-9606 GCF_000696425.1 Galeopterus variegatus | reverse complement strand
TTTAAAATAAAGCATCCAGGAAGAACCTTTTACAAAAAAGAATATTTATATGCTAACAATATGTTAAATCAAGCTTAATGGTTTTTGTACCATACCTGGCTTATTATTTTACAGGCATGTTGAAAACAGCTAAAAATATGCTTCATTTATTTTTTGAAAAATCCTTTGATGAGAATTTTTGTGATGGTCCCAAGTTGAAAATTACAAGTATAAATGCTTAAGTATAGAACACCAATCAAATAAGGATTTGGTTAAGAATTGAATTAGGGCATTTGAAGAGAAATTATCTTTATTGTGGTTTTAGATATCACAACTCTTGTTAGTAATATTCATGAAACTCCATATCTGACAAAATAAAGAATGTAAACAATAAAAGAAAATAAATTTTAAGGGATAGCAGTTTACAGAATATTTTACATTTTCTTTGAAAATGTCTTAAGTTGGTCATGTTAATATAAGCTAAACATCTATGTTTTATTTGTACCCAAACCATGTCTTCAAAAAAAAAAAAAAAAAAAATCTGCATTATGAGTTTTATTTACATNATCTGACAAAATAAAGAATGTAAACAATAAAAGAAAATAAATTTTAAGGGATAGCAGTTTATAGAATATTTTACATTTTCTTTGAAAATGTCTTAAGTTGGTCATGTTAATATAAGGTAAACATCTATGTTTTATTTGTACCCAAACCATGTCTTCCAAAAAAAAAAAAAATCTGCATTATGAGTTTTATTTACATGTCTTATTTAACATGTTTATTGACATCTTTAAAAGTCACCTTACATCCATGGGCTATATATTAAGCTGAATTCTTTTAAATCAGTAAAGGTAAATCTTTTTAAAAACTGCAGGTAAACATATTAGCCATTTTAAAATTATGGATCACTGGCTATATTAGAAATTTAATTTATGAAGAAGAAAGTAGAGCTGATATCTTAAAGGAGTAAACTCCATTTAGCCTGACCAAAGACGTGCCAAATGATTTTTGCAGGTATATTATTTTATTACATTGATATGTTCACTTGTATTCCTGTAAGTGTTGCAATAGTTAACTTTACACCTAACTCACAGTGTGAGCTGCAGGGTGGGGTGGTCGCTAAGCAACCTAACCAAGAGAACATTAAGTACCAGATTTTCTTCATTTAAATCTGTTTGAGAGCTAGAGAAGTGAGAGATTTTTATGGGCAGAACTTTTCAAGTTGATTTGGCTAAACTAAGCAGACTGCAATTTGTATGCCTGAAATCTTGTCAGGTTGGCAAAAGCCGAAACAACAGAAATTGCTTTAGGAAAATACTATTACTGCTGTGAGGAGACTTTTTCTTAAAGAAGACTTAGTTATGTTCTTATATTTTTTTTAAAAATACCGTATTTTCCAAATACTGTAGAAATTTCAAAAGTTGGTGTATTTTTATTCCTGTACCACT
>NW_007751029.1:5059-7164 GCF_000696425.1 Galeopterus variegatus | reverse complement strand
GTATATATTTATGAATTGTATTTTCTCATTAAACAATGTTTGCAAAAAACATTTGTGGTTTTGTGTGAGCTATCACTAATGTCATTATTAAATATTCATTATACGAATGTAACAATATAATTTGGGGGACCACATTAATAAATAAAATGAATGAATATACCATTTGTCCATTTTATTGGTAATACAAATTTAGGGTATATCTAATTTGGGGGTATTAAAAAAACAATTCTGCTAGGATATTCTCGTATACTAGTATGTGTACTAGTCTACATGTGTAAGTGTTCCTTGGGGTATATCCCAAGGAATAGACTAGGTCACAGAGATGCTAGATCTTTAACTTTACTAGACAGTAACAAATTGCTTTCCAAAGTGTTTCTATAAATTAACACTCCCAGCACAATACATGAGTATCTGATGAGTTGTTTCACATCTTCACCAAATTTCTTACCATCAGATTTTTTTTCATTTTTGCCAATATAACAAGTTAATACGTATTTCATTTTGGTTTTAACTCGCATCTTCATGGCTGATAATGAGAATGAGCATCATTTAATGTGTTTCTTCTCTGTGACATATCCCATGGGACAGTGTATAAATTTTAAAAAATCTTTTCCGAGGTGCACTTCCAAGTAGTACTTCCTCCTGTTCAAGGTTATACTGCTCTGTCCTTGTGAACTCAGGAGTAATCAGTTAACTTATTGTCACCAGTGAAATGTGAGCGGAAATAGTGTGTGTGTCACTTCTGTGGACAATATTTAAGAGCCAGCTTGTGATTTTCATAATTCTTTATCTTATGTCCTGAGACCAGTAATGTCCCAGATGAGTTTCTTCCAAGAGCCTGGGTCCTTGTAGGACCATAAAGCAAAGTTAAAGCCCACCTGGTATGGACATGCAGTGTGAGTGAGAAACTGATGTTTGCTGTTTCAATTTCCTAATAATTCTTAGGAGTTCTTAAAACATATTCTGGGCACTAGTTCTTTGTAAAATTAGGCATTGAAAATATTATCTCCTGTGATATTATTTTTTTTTTTTTATTCTTGCTGTGGTGCCTTTTGATGAAAAAAAAATCTTAGAGTTTATGTATATTTATCAATATTCACCTCTCATATAAATTCTATTTTAAGAATCCTGCTGTCTCTTGAGATTATTCTATTCTAAAACATTCCATGTTTGCCTCTCACATTTCAATAGACCTTCAGGACTTGAGATTTGTTGCTTGTTTTAAGAAATGTTTAACTATTGTAATTTTTAACTATACACCTGGTTATAGTTTCTACCTTTCTTTAATTCGGTTTTAACATCATATTTTTCTAGAAATTTTTTCACTTCATATGTATCTTCCAATTTATGGACATAAAGTCTTTTTACATCATTTAGCACTTTTACATGTGAAATATCTGTCATTTGTTAAATGTATTTGTGTCATCTTTATTTTCATATCAATTTTACTATAAGTGTATCATTTTTATTAGATGTTTGTATAACCAACCAGGCCTTTATGACCGTTAATTATGTTTTGCCTGATTAATTTTTATTTAATTTTTATTTTTATATTTACCATTGTCTTTACCTTAGATTTAATTTCTATTGATCTTCTTTTCTCATATATTTTAATCAGTTTTCAATGATTTTTCTTCTCTATTTAAGTAATTAGGTCTCTACTTACAAGATTTTATGTATAATATTTTTATGATTATTCTGTTCAAAATAGTATTTACTTTCAATTTTGAGTTCTATTTCTGACATCTGGTTCATTCAGAGGTGGATTTACTCATTTATAATGTTTTTACTCTTTTGAATATTATTTTCTAGCTCTATTGCATTTGGTCCCAAAATTTAAGTTAACTTGAATTATTTTGAGATATTTTACACAAATAATATATGATCAAATTTTGTAAATATTTAAAGTGTGCTTAAAAAATAGGTATTCCACGTTTGTCTGCAGTGATAATATGGAGGAACAGATAGATAGATTTATTTATTTGGTTGACTGCAATTTTTGTATATATAGTTTAAAATGTTTACCTTTTTTTCTGGTACTTTTTGCATGTTCTATCATTATTGAAAATGATACCAGTAGTGCTATATTAAAATTTTCGACTGTG
>NW_007751029.1:0-291 GCF_000696425.1 Galeopterus variegatus | reverse complement strand
GTCTTTATGAATTTTTCCTTTTAATGTCTATTTACAGACTTCTATTTTACTTTCTTAAAACTCATATTGCTTAATAATACCTAAAATAAAACTAAACCCAGCTCTAGGAATACAAGAGGGTTATTTTTTTCTTAAGTTGGGATTTTTATTAACAATTTCTAGCAAAACATTTTTTTAATTTTATATGCATTTCTATAAATGATGGCTTCATTAATTGGCTGATTAGGTTTATCAATTGTACTATTCTTATTTTTAAATGCCTAAAGTAGTGTTAAATTTATAAAACTCTGT
>NW_007751028.1:5445-9606 GCF_000696425.1 Galeopterus variegatus | reverse complement strand
AAAAAAAAAAAAGAAAAAGAAAGAAAAAAGAATTTTAGAAAATGAAAATATCTACAAGAGCTATCAGACAAACTTAAGGGCACAAACATCCAAATAATGAGAGTTCCACAAGAGGAGAAAGGAAAATTTTTTGAAAACCTACTCAGCAAATAATAGCAAAAACTTACCAAGTATTGGGAGAGATATGGATTTCCTGACCTAAGAGGCTCAAAGAGCCCCAACATATTCAATACCACAGGGACTCTCCAAGATGCATTATAATCAAACTGTCAAAAGTCACAGACAAAGAGAGAATTACAAAAGCAGCAAAAGTGTCAAGTCACTTATAAGGGAGGCCCCATCAGACTAAGAGCAAATTTCATGGCATAAACCTTACATGCCAGTAGAGAATGGGATGATACACTCAAAACACATAAAGAAAAAAAATAATGCCATGCAAGAATACTATACCCTGCATGGCTATCCTTCAGAAATGAAGGAAAAATAATATGTTTCCTGGAAAAAAAATAGTGGGAGTTCACCACTGCATGACCAGCCCTACAAGAACATTTTACCCAACAAATACAGAATATACATTCTTCTCATCAGCACTTGGAACAGCCTCCAAGATAGACCCATGTTAGATCACAAACCAAGTCTCAACAATTAAACAAGAGCCAATGGGATATGACAAAAGCAGTAATAATAGAAGTTTATTGCAATAAATGCTTACATCAAAAGAAGAGTCTTCAAATAAACAGCCTAATGTTCCACCTGTAAGAACTAGAAAAATAAGAACAATTCAATCTCAAAATTAGTAGATGAAAAAAAATAATAATAATTAACATGAGACCAAAAAAAGATTCAAATGATAAATGAAGCAAAAAGTTGCATTTTTCTCAGATGATAAAGAACATACACAAACCGTTAGCTAGTCTAACTAAAAAAAGAAGACAAAAGATGCAAATAAACAAAATTAAAAACGATAAAAGAGACATTACAACTGATACCACAGAAATACAAAGAATGGTTAGAAACTACTATGAACAACCATAGGCTAACAAATCTGAAAATCTGGAGAAAATGGATAAATTTCTGGACACATACAAACTACCAAGACTGAATTCAGAAGAAATAGAAAACCTGAACAAACCAATAGTGATGAATGACATGAAAGAGTACTCAGCAACCTCCCAACAAAGAAAATCCCAGGACCAGATGGCTTCACTGCTGAATTTTGTGAAGTCTTCAAAGAAGAATTAGTAACAATCCTTTTCAAAGTATTCCAAAAAATTGAAACAGATACCACTCTCCAAAACTCATTCTGTGAGGCCAGCATCACCCTGAAACCAAAATCAGACAAAGATACAACAACAACAAAAGAAAACTACAGGCCAATACCCTTGATGGGCATAGACATAAGAATTCTTAGCAAAATACTAGCAAACAGAATACAACAGCACATCAAAAAAATTATATATTATCACCAAGTGGGATTTGCCCCACAGATGCAAGGAAGGTTCAACATATGCAAATCAATAAATAAGATACACCACACCAAAAAAATCAAGGACAAAACTTATGTGATTATCCCAATAGATACAGAAAAAGAATTTGACAAAATTCAACATCACTTCATGACAAAGACTTTCAACAAATTAGGTATATAAAGGAAGCATCTCAATACAATAAAAGCCATATGCAACATACACAACAAATTCAACTCCAATAATACCCTAAATGGGGAAAAGCTGAAAGCTTTCTTTAAGAATAGGTACAAGACAAGGATGCCCACACTCAACACTCTCATTTAACATAGTATTGAAACTAGTTGCCAGAGCAATCAGGCAAGAGAAAGAAATAAAGAGCATGTGAACTGGAAAAGATGAAGTCAAATTGTCCCTGTTTGCAGATGACATGATCCTATATATGGAAGATCCACAGACTTTTTACCAGGAAACTCCTATAACAAACAAATGAATTCAGTAAAGTTGCAGTATACAAAATCAATATGCAAAAATCAGTGTTTTTATAGTTCAACAACAAACTAGTTAAGCTCACTTAACTATAAATAAATTTAAACAAGGAGGTAAAAGATCTCTACAATGAGAATTACACATCACTGCTGAAAACATTTGGAAGACAAAATAGATGAAAATACATCCCATGTTCATGGATTGGAAAAATTAATGTTGTAAAATGTCTGTACTACCTAAAGTGATCTACAGATTCAATGCAATCCTCGTCAAGACACCAATGATATTCATTGCAGAAACAGAAAAAAAAAACAATCTTAACAGTCATATGGAACAACAAAAGATCCCCGACAGTCAGATCACTCCTGAGCAAAAACAAATATAGCTGAAGTTATTACACTACCTGACTTAACATTATGCTACAAAGCTACAGTAAACAAAACAGTTTGATACTGGCAGAAAAACAGAATCATGGACCTATGGAACATTATAGCGAACCCAGAAATCAATCGAAGTACTTACATCAACAGATCTTTGACAAAAGCACCAAAAATGCACATTGCAGAAAGAACAGCCTCATCAATAAATGATGCTGGGAAAAGTGGAAATCTGTACGTAGAAGAATGAAAACAGACCCATGTCTCTCTCCATATACTGAAGTCCAGAAAGAATGTATTTTGACCAAAGTCAAAATGCCAAATATAAGACCTGAAAGTATAAAACTTCAAAAGAAAAACATAGGGGAAATACTTCAGGGTGTAGGACCTGGTGAAGACCTTATAAATAAGTCCTCGAAAACATAGGCAGCAAAAGAAGAAATAAACAAATGAGATTACATGAAACTAAAAAGCTTCTGCACAGCAAAGGAAAGAATCTACACAATGAAAAGAAAACTTATAGAATGGGAGAAAATATTGGCAAACTATACATCTGAAAAGGGATCCAGAATATACAAGGAACTCAAGCAACAAAACAGTGAAAAAACAAATAACCTGAATAAAAAATGGGTATAGGAGCTGAATGGACATGCAAATGGCTGACAGGTACACAAAAATATGCTCACCATCACTATCGGGGAAATGCACATCAAAACCACACTGAGATATCATCTCACTCCAGTTAGACTGGATATTCTCAAAAAGACTGAGAATAACAAATGTTTGTGAGGTTGTAGAGAAAGGTAAACCCTCCTACACTGCTGGTGGGACAGTAAATTAGTATCTGTTAGGTTGATCTGTCTTTGTTTCTTAGCTCCCACTTTTGAGTGAGGACATGCAATGTTTCTCTTCTTGTGCCGGGCTTATTTCTTTTAACATAATATTCTCCAAGGTCATTCATTTTGCTGCAAATGGCAGAATTCATTACTTTTTTATGGCTGAATAGTATTCCCTTCTGTGTATATACCATATTTTCCTTATCCAGTTGTCTGTCAATGGACATTTGTGTTTGTTCCAACTCTTGACTATTGTAAACAGAGCAGTTATAAACATGGGACTGCAGGTATCCCTTCAACATGATAATTTCCATTCCTTTGGTCATATAAACAACAGTGCAAGTGCTAGATCATATGACAGGTGCTATCTGTAGTTGTTTGAGGAAACTGCATACTGTTTTCTATAGTAGCTGTACCAATTTAGTCCTACCAACAGTGTAGGAGTGATCTTCTTTTTCCACATCCTCTCCAACATTTGTTGTTCTCCATCTTTTTGGTAATAGCCAGTGTAACTGGGATTAGATGATATCTTAATGTGGTTTTGATATGCATTTTCCTGAGGATGAGTGAGGCTGAGCTTTTTTTCATGTGTCTGTTGGCATTTTGTTTATCTTCCTTTGAGAATTGCCTATTCAGTTCCTTTGCCCATTTTTTAATCAGGTTATTTGTTGCTTTACTGTTAAGTTGTTTGAGTCCCTTGTATATTCTGGATACTAATCCTTTATCAAATGCAGAGTTTGCAAATATTTTCTCCCATTCTGTAAATTTTTTTTTGCTCTGCTAATTACTTCTTTTGCTGTGCAGAAGCTTTGTAGTTTGATATACCCACATTTGTATATTTTTCCTTTTGTTGCTTGTACTTTGGGGTTAATATTCATAAGGTCTTGCCCAGTCCTACTTCCTGAAGTTATTCTTCTATGTTTTCTTTTAGGATTTTAATAGTTTAAACATCTTATGTTTAATTCTTTAATCAATTTTGAGTTAATTTTGGTA
>NW_007751028.1:4667-5430 GCF_000696425.1 Galeopterus variegatus | reverse complement strand
ATTTTAATAGTTTAAACATCTTATGTTTAATTCTTTAATCAATTTTGAGTTAATTTTGGTATATGGTAAGAGGTATAGGTCTTGTTTCATTCTTCTACACATGGATATCCAGTTTTCTCAGCACCATTGACTGAAGAGGCTGTGTGTTACCCAAAGTATTTTCTTGGAGCCTTTGTCAAGGATCAGTTAGTTGTAAGTTTTTGGGTTGATTTCTGGGTTCTCTATTCTTTTCCTTTGGTCTGAGCATTTATTTTTATGCCAGTACCATACCATTTTGGTTACAATAGCTTTGTTACATAGTTTGAAGTCACATTGTGTTATGCCTCTAGCTTTATACTTTTGCTCAGGGTTGCTGTGGCTATTTCTGGTCTTTTATTGTTCCATAGGAATATTAGGACTGTTTCTTCTATTTCAGTGAGGAATCTCATTGTGATTTTGATAGAGATTGAATTGAATATGTAGATTGTTTTGGGTAGAATGGATATTTTCACAATGTCAATTCTTCCAATCCAAGAGCATGACTTTTTTTGTGTGTTTTCTTTAATTTCTTTCAACAGTTCTTGTTGTAGAGATCTTTCACCCCCTTGGTTAAGTTTATTCACAGCTATTTTTTTTTTTTTTTTTTGGTAACTATTGTAAATGGGCTAGCATTCTTGACTTATTTTCCTGCTAGTACCTTGTTGGAGAATGAAAACGCTACTGATTTTTGCATGTTGATTTTCTATCTTGTACCTTTACTGAAATTATTTATCAACTCTAAGTA
>NW_007751028.1:2543-3591 GCF_000696425.1 Galeopterus variegatus | reverse complement strand
TAAGTATTTTTCATAGTGTCCTTACGTTTTTCTATATATAGGGTCATGACATCTGCAAACAGGGACAATTTGAGTTTGTTTTTCCCGATCTGGATGTCCTTTATTTCTTTCTCTTGCCTCATTGCTCAGGCTAGCACTTCTAATACCTTGTTAAATAGTTATGGTGAGAGTCAGCATCCTTCCCCAATTCCTGTTTTTATGAAGATGATATTGGCAGTGGGTTCATTGTGCATGGCTTGCATTTTTGATATACTATCCTTCTAGACCTAATTTGCTGTATATTTATCATGAAAGGATGATGAATTTTGTCAAAGGATTTTTTTGCATCTATTGAGAAAATCATGTTTTTTGTCCTTGATTTTATTGATGTGGTATGTCATGTTCACTGACGTGTATATTGAACCACCCTTGCATCCTGATACGAGTCCCACTTGAATGTGGTATATAATATTTTGATGTGTTGCTGTAATCTGTTTGCTAATATGTCTATTTTTATCAGAGATATTGGCCTATAGTCTTGTTGTTTGTTATATCTTTGTTTGGTTTTAGTATCAGGTAGATGCTGGCCTCATAGAATGAGTCTGGAAGAATGACCTCTGTTTCAACTTTATGGAAGAGACTGAAGAGAACTGGTATTACTCCTCTTTAAAGGATTGTTAGAATTCACCAGGAAAGCCATCTAGTCCTGGGACAGTATATTTGGTCCCCTTTACCTAGACTTACTTCCTACATGCAAGTTTTCTTAAAGAACAAGGCCAAAAGCTGTGTCAACACACACACACTCACACCACACAAACATACACACAAAGTTTATGCTGTTTGTATTAAGACTTTTATGTTACATATGACATAAGTCAAATAAAACAGGATTGAGAGATACAAAAAAAATGGGAGGAGAGATGTTATAACATCAGTCATAGCTGAATTTTGCAGCTAAAACCTTGTCATCAGGATATCATGTATGTCCTTTTCCAAATTGTATTTTGTTGATCTACATTGACTTTATTCTCAGTTAATGAAAGATGTGTGAATTTCTTGATATAAACTC
>NW_007751028.1:894-1460 GCF_000696425.1 Galeopterus variegatus | reverse complement strand
AAAAAAAAAAAAACCTTCTTGGTGTAGAAAGGGATACAATGAGAATCTACAGAAATGACAAAATACTACAAAATTCATATTTTAATAATTTATGAGACATATAAAGTAACATGACCCATGCTCAGAAGGAAAAATATCTAAACAATTAATAAAAAATATATCTGAGTGACCCCAGATATTGGAGTTAGGAGACAAAGAAGTCAAAGCAAATATTGTATATCAGTTAAAAATCAAAGGAAAAATTTGGTTGGTAAATTAAAGTATAAAAATTATGATTCATTTGGAAATTACAAAACTGATGAAAAAAATTTAAGAGGATACAAGCAAATGCAAAGACATACCAAGTTCATGAATCAGAAGAATTAATATAATCAAAATATCCATATTACCCAAAGCAAACTACACATTTGACATAATCCTTAACAAAATACCAATGGCATTTATCACAGAAACAGAAAAAAAAATCTTAAAATTTTTATGAAACAACCAAAGTGTCCATGTATGGAAAGCAAACTTGGATGAAAAAAAAGAGAGTTGGAGGTATCAAAATTCCTGAATTCAAAGTA
>NW_007751028.1:0-839 GCF_000696425.1 Galeopterus variegatus | reverse complement strand
AAAGCAAACTTGGATGAAAAAAAAGAGAGTTGGAGGTATCAAAATTCCTGAATTCAAAGTATACTATAAAGCTATAGTAGCCAAAACAGCATGGTACTGGCATAAACAAAGAAAAATTGACCAATGAAATAGAATAGAGATTCCCCCAAGTAAAACCATGTACTTATAGCTAATTGATTTTGGACAATGGTGCCAAAAATTCACAATGGGGAAAGACAGCTTTTTCAACAAACGGTGCCGGAAAAATTGGATAGCCACATGCAGATGATTGAAACTAAGCCCCTGTCTTTCACCATATACAAAAATCATCTTAAAATGGATCAAAGACCTAAGTTTAAGCCCTGAAACTATGAAACTACTAGAAGAAAACAGAGAGGAAACACTATACAAAATGNTGATCTACATTGACTTTATTCTCAGTTAATGAAAGATGTGTGAATTTCTTGATATAAACTCCAGCAAAAAAGGAAAATTTACTTGCATGATTTAGCAAAAAATTTCTGATGCTTGTTTGGCAATTGTTTACATTGGATCAGATACCCATTTTAAAAGCAACTCTGTGTTGTTGATGGAAACAAATGAATTGAAAGTGCTAACTTTACTACGATTAATTGTCACACAATCCTGGCAATGCTGAAGATGCACACATAGTCAATAAAAGAGTGGGTGAAACTACCCATCAGGTAGTAAGGTATGGCAGACCTGTAAATGGCCTCATCATTTAATGCACTCCCCTACCCAAACATAAATTTATCAAAAGTGGTCAGAAACCCTAATGTCTTAATGGAATTGAGCATACCTCCTATTCAAGCTTAGAAATCAACCAAAGATATAGATGC
>NW_007751027.1:7491-9607 GCF_000696425.1 Galeopterus variegatus | reverse complement strand
CTGTTTCCTGACGCGGGCGCTCCAGACCCGCCGCCATTTTTTCTCCCCTGGGAGTTAGGATTTCAACATATGAATTTGGAGGATACACAAACATTCAGTCCATAACAAAGGCTTTCACTATTATCTTCATTTCACAAATTAAGAAATAAGAAGTTACAGAGGTGAGTAGCTTCCCCAAGGTCACACTTATACAGAGTAGCAGAGCAGGGACTGACCTTGGGAGGTCTAGCTTCCAGGCCCATTCTCCTCACCACCAAGCTTCTTTTGACAGCCTTTGTGGGCTTTAGTTAATCGCCCTTTTCCCCCAGGTTTATTTGGGTGTTATTTACACAGAGTATAACTCACCCATCTTAAGTGTTCAGTTTTATCATTTGTGGAAAATACATAGTCGTATAAATGCCATGACAAGCAAGATATAGAACATTTCCACCTCCCCAGACTTCCCTTATGCTCCTTTACGGTCAGCCCCCTTCTCCTGATCCTTAGACCAGGCACCCACTGATCTTTCTGTCCATAGTTTTGCTGTCCTAGACTTTCTTGCCAGTGGGCTCACATGGTACCTTTTGTGACAGCCTTCTATACTAAAATTTGTTTAGTATGGACATACAATTGATTTTATTGCTGGGCAGTATCCCATTGTATGTCTACATGAAAATTTGTCAACATGTTCTACTGTTAAGAAACATTTGGGTTATTCCCATTTATGGCCATTATAAGTAAAGAAACTATGAATGTTCACATACAAGTCTGTGTGGATGTATGTTTTCATACTGGATGGCACAGACATATGATGAGGGGTTTTTTAACTTTAAAAGAAGCTGCCAGACTGTTCTCCAAAGTGGCTGCACCATTTTCCACTCCCACCATCAATCTATGAGAGTTCTGGTTGCTCCGCATATTCACCACCACGCAATATCATCAGTCTCCTTAATTTTTGCCATTCGAGGCAGTGAATGGTATATTTCATTGTGTTTTTAATTTGCATTCCCTGATTACCAGTAATGCTGAACATCTTTTCATGTGCTTTTTAGCCATTCCTATAACTTCTTTGATGTAGAGTCTGTAAAAACTCTTTTCCCATTTTATTTGGTTGATATTTATTATTGAGTTGTAAGAGTTTTTTATATATCCTGCACAAAAGCCCTCATACATATTTTGCAAATATTTTCTCCCAGTCTTTGATTTGCCTTTTCATTTTTTAAACTGTGCCTTTCTATGCAGCAGGTTTTATTAATTTTTTCCTTTTTTAGTTCATATGTTTGTGTCCTGTTTAAGAAATCTTTGCCCAACCCGATGTAACAAAGACATCCTCCTGTGTTTTCTTGTACAAGTGTCATAGTTTTTACTCTTAGGATTAGGTCTCACTCAACCACTTTGATTATCTTTGGCCATNCTGTTTAAGAAATCTTTGCCCAACCCGATGTAACAAAGACATCCTCCTGTGTTTTCTTGTATAAGTGTCATAGTTTTTACTCTTAGGATTAGGTCTCACTCAACCACTTTGATTATCTTTGGCCATGCATGTATGAACACAAACATCCACATCCAGAGATCTAACTGTTATGGAGAAAATGAGTTAGAAATAACGTATTCACGTATCATGCTTGGCCTGATCACAGAGGGCCATTGACAACAACTACCGATGCAAAAATCTGCAGCAATTCTGCTGAGTACAGGATCTTCTTCTTTGTGTGTCTCTTCCACCCAGATAGAAAGGTAGGTAGGTAAGTAGGTTGGTAGGTAGGTAGGTAGGTAGGTAGGCAGGTAGGCAGGCAGGTAGGTAAGTGTGTAGGTAGATACATAGATAGATGATAGATCGAGCTAAGTTTCAACATTTCTTTTTCCACAAAACCACTCCTGACTCCCACTCCTCATTCCCCTTGTCCTAGGGCAATGGCAAGAACTAACGGATTCTTAGTGTTCTTTGAAGGAAAGACCTTAAGAAATAGGATCACCCCAATATAACCACCAGTGATGGATAATGAGAGCATGAATACAGGGCTGGAGTTATTATTTCACATCCACAAGCATCAATAGTTTATTATAAAATTGTTACTTGTGATTTAAGAAAAATTCTAAATTTAGAAGATAGATTTACACAAAAATCACCATAACC
>NW_007751027.1:5081-5945 GCF_000696425.1 Galeopterus variegatus | reverse complement strand
GCCCATCCCCCTGCACCCCTGAGATGCATCCTCACTTTGACTAGAGTGGCTGGAGCAGCTTTACCCATGACCTATGAACAGAAGGCAGGACGTGCTCTCAAAACATTTGGTCCAAGGCACATGCGCATCATTTCTTCCCATTTGTGCTGCCTTCGGCTATTTAAAGTGTTGCCCACAGACCACCATCATCACCACCACCTGGGAGCTTATCAGAAACGCAGAAACTCAGGATAAACTGTCAAAGAAAAATTGCACTGGGAAGAGTTACACAGGCAAGAAAGACTTTGCTCAAGACTACTGCAACAGGGGAGAGAGACTGAACCCAACTCTGCTGGAACAAAAGGCTGGAGAGTTTTTACGTGCAGGAGTAAACTAGTGGGAAAGTACTGGAGAATGTTAGGGGGAAGGTTGGTCCATGTGATTAGGCCATCTGTGTTTGCTAATTGGAGCTTATTGGAGTTAGGATCCTGCCCACCCCCGCCCCCTCAGAGACGGGGAGATCAATCAGGGCCCTATCTTTCTGGATACATTTCAAAGGGATGGCTCCCTGGTCCTTGGAAGAGATATTTCTGGGTCATAAAAGTGGTAAGAAGCTGGAGGAAGACTTACATCTCAAAGGGTTGGAGAAAGAGTCTACAATGGCAAGTTTTCTAAAGTAAATGTTCTAAGAAAAGGGAAGTCAGGGCCCACAGTAGGAAGAAACCTGTCTGAAGTCCAGTCCGGCTGAAGTGAACATGAAAGCCCATGGTCACGGCTTCAGACCCACCGAGTCAGACTCTGTGGAGACGGGGCCAGGAATCTGTGTTTCAGCAAGCTACCCATGTGTTTCAAAAAGCTGCCCAACTTCCAATCCTCAGATCTAAT
>NW_007751027.1:2447-3076 GCF_000696425.1 Galeopterus variegatus | reverse complement strand
TACAAAATAAAACAGACCAGAGGAAAAAAACCCAGTAGTGATATCTTTGTGTTAAGGAGATAATACCCAGTCTGGAATTTAGAGCAGGCCTGGTTTTTGGCTTCTTTCATTTCATTTCAATGAGAACCCACCCAGGAAAATGTATTATCATTCAAAGAGGAATTTTCCTTGGGACGTTGGATGTCCACACACTGGTAAAGGCAGTTCTTTTACTTTAATGTTCTGTGTCGCTTTTAGTACATTAAGGGTATTGCTTTCCGAGTACTACAGGGAGATGTTCTTTACAGGCCCAGTAAATCACAGGGTAAGAACTAATTGAAACTTGCTTGCTATATACCTTTGTGGGTTGAATCTTGCAACAGGAAAGCAATCAGCCAGCAATTAAAATGCTAATGCAGGTCTCACCCCAGTTGGGTGCCCTTGCCAAAACGCAATGGGCAGTTCCAGCAGAATTTGTAACCACCAGCCTGGACTGGACTTCATTTAGAAGACATCGATTTATCAGAGCTTCAAAGAACACTGTAGGAGACTTTTGCCAGTGGAAAATAACAACCACCACGAGGCAAAACAAATATCCTCAACAGTCTGAGCCTACTCAGCTCCATTGTTTAGGATTTAGTGCAAATAAA
>NW_007751027.1:0-752 GCF_000696425.1 Galeopterus variegatus | reverse complement strand
TACCTATGATTGTGACATTATTTGGAAATAGGGCCTTTGCAGATGTAATCAAGTTGAGATGTGAGCATACTGGATTAGGGTGGGCTTACATCCAGTGACGGGGTCCTTATATGTTTGTTTGGCTGGTTTTCTGGCGGCTGGCAGGTACGGGGATCCAAACCTGTGACCCTCAGGTTATAAGGCTGCACTCTAACCAACTGAGCTAACCAGCCAGCCCAAAAGAATAGATTTTTTTTTTTTGGTAGTTAGCCAGTAAGGGGATCCAAACCTGTGACCTTAGTGTCACCAGCACCACACTCTCCTAAGTGAGTTAATCGGCCTGCCCCTTTGGGCGAGAGGGGGTCCTTTTACGGAAAGAGATTTGGAGACAGAGACACAGACACAGATACACAGGAGAAAAAGCCAGGCGATGACAGAGGCAGTGATGGAGAGATGCATCTACAAGCCAAGGAACAGCAAGGATTGAGGGCAACACCAGAGGCTGGAAAAGGTAAGGAAGGATCCTCCCGTAGAGTCCTCAGAGAGGGCACGGCCCTGCTGACAGCTCGGTCTCGGACTTCCGGCCTCCAGAAATGGGAGAGAATAAATGTCTCTCGTTTCAAGCCACCAAGTTTGGGTTCCTTTGTTATGGTGGCCCTAGGGTAGTGCCCCGTGTGAGGAAGTTCTCCACGGATCGGAGACTGACGGGCCAAGCATTGGAGAGGAATAGGACGTCCAATTCATCCCAGCAAGGGAGTCCCTAATAAGGGAGA
>NW_007751026.1:9383-10140 GCF_000696425.1 Galeopterus variegatus | reverse complement strand
TAGGGTCCTTCCTCAAGGCAACCAAGCTTGCCCTTCAGTCAATAACCTCTGGGTCTGTAAACGAATTTAGATCTGGAAATAGAATGAAGGACTGCAGTGTTTCATTGCATTGGTTGACATAGGTGAGTTCTTGTTTTTTGTTTGTTTTGTGGGGGCGGCTGGAAGGTACTAGCTCTTGATTTTTGGAGGGGAAAGGGAGGTTAATTAGAGTTCAAAAACACCTTTGTCTGCTGTCCATCTGTCTTGTCCCCTAGAACATTCTAATCTATGAATCATTTCCATCAATCCCCTCAGGTAAGGCATCTTGATTGCTCCCTGGTCCTTCCCACTATGATAATCTCATCTACTTTGCTTCTGAAGTTTAAGTGCCACCATTTGGCCTTTGTTATTTTGGGATCATAATGTACATGCAAAAATTCAGAAACTTAGGGGCCGGCCCGGTGGCGCAATGGATAGTGCACCGCTTGGGAGGCGTGGCGGCACTCCTGTCCGAGGGTTCGGATCCCACATACAGACCGGCTCCCGCTCACTGNAAAAAACACAAATAACCCGATTAAAAAATGGGCAAAGGAGCTGAATAGGCATTTCTCAAAATAAGATATACAAATGGCCAACAGACACTGGTATAGGACTTAATGTCTTGAATTTTCAATTCTGAGTGTGAACCTTAATTGTGTTGCTAATTAGAAATTACTTAAGTTTTCTTTTTTTTTTTTTCCTTTTTGTCTTTTTTCGTGACCGGCAACGGATCGCAACC
>NW_007751026.1:7873-8383 GCF_000696425.1 Galeopterus variegatus | reverse complement strand
TGGGATCCGACCCCTCGGCGGGAGCGCCGCCGCGCTTCCCAAGCAGCGCACTGTAGCAGTGCGCCACCGGGCCAGCCCATACTTAACTTTTATTAACCTTGGCTTCTTCATTCACTCATTCATTCATCTATTAAAAAGAATAGTTATAAAAATCTATTAATCAACAAATCAACAATGTTGCCCAGTGATGTGGTGGTAAATGTTTAACAATCAGCTCTTGGTTGAGGGGCTGTAGGGAACCCCTGATTTATAGTGTTTGTTAGTTTCTGATTAATTATAACAAATACAAATCTGCTTGGAATATCTTTCCCTACTTCTCCACCACGACCCCTTTCTTTTATCCTTCAAGACTGTTCAGAATTGTTTTGCCCTGCTTTCCCCACAGGTGGACTTACTCACCCTTCTTGCTGTGACACCATTGTTCGTATTTCTATACTAGTGATGATATTATTATTCATGTCCATATTACAGAGACTAACCTATGACAGTTCAAAAATCCCTGATTGAATA
>NW_007751026.1:0-5716 GCF_000696425.1 Galeopterus variegatus | reverse complement strand
CTTGAGTTCCATAGTAACCCTATGAGAAGTTATTATTATTCTTTGTTTCCTAATTACAAATCCTGGCAAGGGTATGATCAAGACTTGTTTTTCAACCTATCCAAGAAGGCTACACCCAATGCCTGGGTAGGTGCTTGTTCATTTTTACATGTATTCAGCCAAAAAAAAATTATCAATTATCAAGCCTACAATGGATCAGGCACTATATTGGCCTCTAGAGATGAGGCTAAGTGCAAGGTAGACATAATTTCTGCCTTTATAGAGCTTATACTCTCGCGGAGGAGATAATAAACATTTGATGAATGAATAAGTGAATGAAGAAGCCAAAGTTAAGAGAAGTTAAGTAATTTCTAATTAATAACACAATTAAGGTTCACACTCAGGTCTGAATGACACCAAGTCTATGCTCCTCATATAAAACAATTTCAGGCAGAATACTTGACCTCAAGGAGCTCATAGTCTGGAAAGAAGAGGTAAAGGTTAGGAGGAGAGAGGAAGGCAAGTAACCAAATAATTGCAATGTAACCTATTTAACATTTGAGCCCTTGCTAATTACCAAGTACTGTTTGAATGCCTTCATAAACATTGATTCTTTTAAGTCATCCAACAATCTTTGGAAAAGATTTTTATCCCCATTCTACAGACAATGAAAAAAGACACAGAGAAGTTAAGTAAGTTTCCCGAGATCACCCCATCAGTAAGTGTGGAATTTGCATTGAGGGACTCTGATGCAGTAGTGTGTGCTCTTGTCACCATGTCATACCCTGCCTCCGTGTGATCATGTTCCAGGAACTATATTAGCCTCTTTAGGTTCCAAAACAAATAAGATATGACCTCCATTCTTGATAAGCTCAAACCCAAGTGGAGAAGACAAATGTAAAAACATTATTATCAGAACAGATGCTCTGGGAAGCTATACTCTATTTTTTTTCCCACGAGTAACTGTGCTGAGCTCAAAGAGCACTCAGTGGCTGTGGGAGACTGAATTACTAGCCCCTGTATTCACACTCTTTCCACGGCGTTGCTGTGAGCTGAGTATATTTCCCCACACCTTGACTTTGGCCATATGACTTGCCTTGGCCAAAGGCATGTCAGTGAAGAGACAGTGTGACACTTCTGACACAGGCCCAAAGCATCACAGCAGGTTTCTATTTGCTATTTCTGCTTCTGACTTCTCTATGGGAAGAACATGTCTTGGTGAACCCGCTGGTTCAAAAAGGATGACAGACAATAGAGAACTAACTACCTGGCCAATCAGTGGCCTTACTGTTCGATGCGGAGTTACCCAGGTGAGTTGAGACTAGTCTAGCCTAGATCAGTCAGTCCTTAGTCTATGCACAGATGCTGAAGTATTCCAAATGAGCTCAGCAAAACCATCTCAGCCAACTTGCAGAAACATAAGAAATAAATGCTTATTATGGTATGCATATTAGTTAAGGCTGCCATAACAGCATACCACTGTTGGCTTAAGCAACAGAAATGTATTTTCTCATAGTTCTGGAAGCTAGAAATCCAAGATCAAACTGTTGGCGGGTTTGGTTTCTTCTGAGGCCTCTCTCTTTGGCTTGCAGGTGGCTCCTTCTCACTGTGTCTTCATGTAACATTTCCTCTGTGTGCATTTATGTCTGTATCCTAATCTCCTCTTCTTATGAGGACACCAGTCACATTGGATTAGGGTCCAAACTTGCGAGCTTATTTTACCTTAATTACTTGTTTAAAGGCCCTATCTCCAAAAACAATCACATTTCTGGGGTATTGAGGATTAGAGCTTCACTAATATAAACTTGAGGAGAAGGGACACAATTCAATCCATAACAATAAGCCTCTGAGATTTTGTGTTCTTTCTTAGCAGAAATAGCTAAACAATACAGGTGAGGTGAGTCAGATTTGTCTAAGGAAACAACGTGCCTTCTGAGCATAAAAACATAGAGTCCCTAACTCTTTTTCCCCCAATATTAAAAGTTATTAAAATTTCTCTTAGTGGACACTGGTAGCCCAGACCAGGTCACATGACAGAGAAGGGCAGTGAGGCATCTGAGATGTTATCAGCTCAGGAGGAAGAAATAAGATCAACGTGCCATAAACCAAGAGGTGTATAAAAAGGGAATAGTGGTTCTGGATCTATGAGGTCATGACCCAACCATTCAGGCAGTAGGTACATGGCCTGAGAAAATTTGAGTACATTTAAAATCCAAGATGCTGGAAGACAGGTTTGAATCTGGTATGAGGTGCAAAATGCCTAAGTATAATCTTGAGGCAAGGATGCTTCTGAGTTTCAGGTCCAGCAGCAAGAATTGGTTTCTAGGAACAAATAAGCTCTCGGAGGATTCTTGGACACATATGGAAAGGAAGTATTTGTGAAAGGTCAGTGAGACTAACTTAGACATTTGGGGTCTCATGAATTACACTCTAAGGGCTTGTTCTTCAAAGTCTGGTCTTTAAACCAGCAGCATTAGCTTCACTTGTGAACTTGCAGAAATTTAGCAGGTCAGGCCTGTAACCACGCAACCTGCTAAATAAGAATGTACATTCTAACCAGATCCTTAGGTGACTTGTACTGCACATTAAAGTTTGAAAATCACTGCTGTGCTGTAGAGGCTGGTGGAGGCTGGGTAGGGAGGTATTTTGGTAAATTAAATGGTGTGTAAGACTCCCTAGTTACAATTCCATTGTGATTCCTGTTTCATCTATAGATCCAATTAGGTTATAAACTGGTGTGATGGTCAGTTTTATATGAAGCTTAGTTTAGGTAAAATCCAAGTTATTTAATCAAACGCCAATCAAGTGTTGCTGTGAAGATAACTTGTAGATGTGACCGAAGTCCATAATCCCATAATCAGTTGATGCTATGGACTGAATTTTGTCCCTGCCCCCGCCAAATTTGTATGTTGAAGCCCTAAACCCCCAAAGTCTTTGTATTTGGAGATGGGGCCTCTAAGGAAATAATTAAAGTTAAATGAGGAAATAAATTAAAGTAAATAAAGGTGGGCCCCAGATCCAATAGAATTTGTGTCCTTATAAGAAGAGAAATTAAAGAGCTCTCTCTCTCTGTCTCTCTCTCTCTATCATGTGAGGACACAGTAAGAAGGCAGCCATCTGCAAGCAAGAAAAGAGTCCTCACCAAAAATCAAACCCTTCTGGACCTTGATCTTGTATTTTCCAGCCTCCAGAGCTATGAGAAAATAAATTTCTGTTGTTTAAGTCTCAAGGTCTTTAATATTTTATTATGGCAGCCTGAGAAGATTAATACAGTTGACTTTACATAAGAGAGATTCTCCTAGGTAATCGGGCTGAGCCTAATTCAGTTGAAAGGTCTTGAGAGCAGAACTGAGGCTTTCGTAAGGAAAAAGGAATTCTGCCTGCAGACAGCAACTCATGCTGGAGAGGTCCAGCCTGTCCTTCCTTACAGCCTGCCCTGTGAATTTTGGACTTGCCTACCTGGCTACCACAACTGCATTTGCCAACTCTTTGAAATAAATTGCTTAATATGTATCATCTTTTGGGTTGCTTTTCTGGCTGATATAGTTGTTTTGTCTATTTTTTATTTAATTTTCAGAGATTCAGCATTTTGCTTTCTTAATTGTTTTTACTAATTGTTGTTTTCTCTTTTATTAATATCTTTTATTTTTATTATTTCCTTTTTAAAATTTTCTTTGGCTTAACTTTCTTTCTTTCTTTCTTTTTTTTTTGGGGGGGGGCAAATTTCCTGCTTCCATTCTTTCATTTTATTAAAAAAATATCTAAGGTTATGCATTTTTTTTACCTTTTGTTTACTGCTTTAAATGTATTTCATATACCTTGATATATAGAGTGTTTTTGTTATTGTTACTTTTACAAATTATGTAATTTCGATTTTCATATTCTCTTTTACCCAAGTGGTATATAATGCAGTTTCTTTTTTAAAAAATTTTCAGTTGAGGATATTTGTTTTGTTTTCTGATTCTGCTATTAATTTCTAGTTTTATTGCTTTGTGGCCAAAGATTGTTGTTTATATTATTTCTACTTTATGGAACATATTTTATACTTTGTGCCATAATATATGGTCAATTTTTGCAAATGTTTTATGTACACTTGAGACGAAGGTCTATATATTTTAAACAAGGAGTAAATTATATATATATTCACAAGATAAATCTTATTGATTGTGTTGTTTCCATCTTCTATTTCCTTACTTATGTTCTGTTCAGTTCATCTCTGTTTTGGACTGAAAGTATTGGCTCAAACTCTTCTGATATTAGTGTGTTTCTGTTTATATGTCTTTGTGTCCCCTGTAAGTGTTGCTTTATGATGGTGGTTTCTGTGTTTTGATAAGAAAATACTTATACCTGTTATATTTTTTAGTAAAGTATGGCCTTTAGTACAATAAAGCCTCCTTTTAAATTTTTGTCTTGTTTTTTCTTTGGAGACTAAATTCTTATCTGATAGAAGGATTGCACCCTCTCTTTTCTACTGATTTTATTTTACTAGTGTACGCTTATCCATCTTCCCCACCCATTTCTTTTTTGTCTTTCTGAATCATTTTGTTTTCAGGTATTTTTATTTTATTTCCAGGTATTTCTATTTTATTTCACTCAGCTTTCTGCACTATAATAGCTGTGTACTATAAACCAAGGACATAATGTGGGGGTTGTGGCAACTCCTAATTATGTCTACTCTAATTATACATTCAGGAATTGGAGAAATGACTTCCAACTGTGTCCATAAAGCCAATGGACCCATTGTGAGCTAGACCCAGGCCAGGACTCTATGGGGGGGGGGTGCATAATAATACATTGGGTATGAATAACTACTTGGACTTTACATCCAACAGTCCTTGAAATGTTTGAGTATTCTCCAGTGTTCAAATAGGACTCTTAAGGAGAGAGAACCATTTGGAGAATGGTAATCCATTTTCAGTTGTGATGGTGTTGCAGGATCCTTTATCCTGGGGACCTGTTCTCCCCTTTATTTAATGGGTTCTGGGTTTGTAGAAGAGATTGGCATGGAATCATGACTTTATGTTTGGGAGTGGAGGCTGGGAACGGCCCTCTGCTCTGTTTTATGAGTATCTGCCCTTGAATTATTTTGATTATACACATTGAGCAGTTCTCTTATGGCTACACATCTATTTTGCCCCTAGGAACACTGCCTCATTACTCTCTCCATGTCAGTTCTTAGCTGCCATTACAACCTTACCACGTGTTAGAATAGTTTCTCTCTCCACATTTCTGATGAAGCTTGAACATTGTTATCTGGCCTCTTGTTTTGGGGTCTAACCAACCCCATTACTATGAGAGAGCCCCTGTTTTGTAACAACATCTTCTACTGTCAGTCCTTGACTAAAAAGTACCAATGAACTTTTCAGTGACACTGGTGTCCCTCTCGTCAGCACATTCTTTAGTCCTTTGACAAATAGTGTATCTCCCAGCCCTACTGAGTTTTTCAACTTTACATAGTATATCCACTCCTACCTGCTTACTTCTTTGAGTCTTTGAATTGTTTCTTCTGCCACCTGGCATGAAAACTCTGGAATTTCTTCTTTACTTCACATAGGTCATTGTTTTTTCCATCCTTCTAGTTGCCATTCTAGCAGTGTGCTTTCACCATCTTTCTGGGGTGTTTACGATGGTGTTTACCCTATGTTCCAGGAGAATGCTCATATACTGATAAACTTACTTTTATCCAAGTTGACTCCCCTGCCCTTGACAAAGCACCTTTGTAATCCAGCATCATGCG
>NW_007751025.1:8243-9608 GCF_000696425.1 Galeopterus variegatus | reverse complement strand
CTGGAGCTCTTTAACAAATAGATAAACAAGAGAAAAACACAGTGGATTAATGTGTGCAGCATACATCAGGCAGAAGAATTCTCAAGAAAAAGTAACTCAAACGGTAACTTGGAACAAATCCGATTACCTAGCACCTCCAACAAAGAGCAGTGGATTGCAGGGAAGTGACAGGACAAAGGCAGGTGGTTTTAGGCTTCCAAGGGCAGCAGCGGGAGAGGGGAGGGAGATGTGGAGAGTGGGCCCCGCCCCAGGCTGGAAAGGGAAGGGGGGGCGGCTTTTCCTGCCTTTGCTGCTGCTTGATTGCCTTCAGCTCAGGAGAGCTTTGAGGCATGTTTGGGATGACGTATTCTGATCTCCTTCAGTGTCCAAGGCGTGGACTCAGGAAATTTGATCTGTGCTGTTATTAAGCCCCTCCCTTGTGCCAGGCAGCACCTGGGGACCAGGAGAGGTGGCAGAACTCTCAGCCCCAGTGCCCCAGGTGGACAGCATGAAGCTGGGGAGAGCTTACCAGCAGAGCACCAGGCTGTGGGGCAGGTGGAGACCACGCAAGGTCAGTGTGGGAGCGGGCCTGTCAGAAAGGGGCCTGCCCAGCCCTTTCTTCCAGGGGCAGGAAAAGAGCCCCCAGGCCCGTCCTGTTTTTCTCTCTTCAAATAGGCGAGGCCGTCTCCAAAAACCTCTTGGAGTTGATAAATGATTTCAGCAAAGTAGCAGGGTACAAAATCAACACAAAAAATCAGTAGCATTTCTATTCTCCAATAGTCAACATGCAGAAAGAGAAATCAAGAAAGCNCAGCCCAGGGACACGTTTGGTGCATTTTCCCTTGTGTGGGCACAGCTTCAGTGGTCCTTTCGCCACCCAGCTCCAAACCCTCTCCCCCACTGTGCTCACAATCTTCCCACCAAGCACTGCGACACCATTTCACTGTCCTTCCCAGATGCCATCCAGACCAGCCCCAGAGCCCGGCCTTCCAGCTCCAGTCTCCCTGTTGGATCCTCGGATGCTGGGTGCTTGCTCTCCTGTGCTGTCTTTCTCCATGTCCTTTCCACTGCTCCTGCCACCTGCCTGCCCCTTCCTGCCTCTCTGTCTCCTCTCTGTGTCCTACCTGCTGGCCCAGCCCGGTGTCAGTGCTGCCTTTCTTCCTGGGCTCGACTCCCAGTCCAGAGAGTGCATGCTCCTCCTCAGGGAGCACAGGAGAGCTCCTTGCAGATTGCCATGATACCATTTTCATGGAAACAGTGAGCTGATGTGACCTTTGGACTCACCTGGTCAGCCTGCTCTGTTCTGGAAAGGAACAAAGAATGGGAGTCTCATAAGATCATCTGGAAACTGCCAGAACCCAGGATAGCCCCAGCCCTGAGATGCAT
>NW_007751025.1:5878-7255 GCF_000696425.1 Galeopterus variegatus | reverse complement strand
AAAAAAAAAAAAAAAAACCAAATAGGCGAGGCTGCCCCCAGGGAACCTCCCTTCCTCCCTGGACCCTCCCTCCCCTTCCTGCTTCCTTCCTTCTTTATTGTGGTGTGATGCACTTAACACAAAGTCTACCGTCTTCACCATTTTCTAGTGTGCAGGTCAGTGGTGTTACGCACACTCACGCTGTGTGCAGCCATCAACATCCATCCACAGAAATTTTATCATCTTACAAGACTGAAACTCTATACCCATCGAATAAGTCCCCATTCGCCCCTTCCCTGAGCCCTGGCGCCTACCATTCTGCTCTCTGTAAGTCTCGCTATCTAGGTCCCTCGCATGAGTGGAATTACACAGGATTGGTCCTTTTGTGACTGGCTTCTTTCACTGAGCATAATGTCCTCAAAGTTCATCTGTGTTGTAGCACGTGTCAGAATTTTCTTCCTTTCTAAGGCTGAGTAATATTCCATTGCTTGGACAAACCCCATTTTGTTTATCTGTCATCCATTGATGGACACGGGTTGCTTCCACCTTTTGGCTACTGTGAGTAGTGCTGCTGTGAGTACGGGTGTGCAAATGTCCCTTTGAGACCCGTCTTTCAGTTCTTTGGATGTATACACAGAAGTGGAATTGCCAGATCATACGGTAGTTCTATATTTAATTTTCTGAGGAAGTACCAGCCTGTTTTTCACTGCACCTGCACCTGCACCGGGACATATTTTGAAGGAGGAGCTGACAAGACGTGCTGGCAAATTGGATTTGAGGTGGGAAGTATCACACATGACTCTGAACTTGCAGGGCAGGCTGGTGCCCTGTCATGAGATGAGAACAGTGCGTCGCTGGGGTTGGTGAAGGGGATCCACAGTCGCTATTGGCCACGATGAACTTGAGGGTGGGGATTGCCTGTGAGCGGTCAGGTTTCCTAGTCCAGAGGTCCACAGAGTGGTTCAGGCTGGAGACACCCCTGGGGGAGTCAGCAGGACAGAGACTCTATTTAATGCTCTGGTACAAGGTAGGAACCCCTGGGCAGTGAGTGCAGGTACAGAAGACAGCCTGGGAGCATGCCTGGGGCCCCCCATCTTTGTACTCAGGAGGAGAAAGAGCAAAGACAACTGGGCAGGAGTGGCCAGGGAGGCATACTAAGGAGAGCTCGGAGCTCTGGAAGCTCAACTCTCCCCAGAAACCATTGTCAATGGCATCAACTGTGCTAGTGGTCAAATAGCATGAGGACAGAGGAGAGAACACGGGATCAGGGCTGCTGAGTCCCCAGAGCGTTTGCTAAGAGAAGGTCCAGTGGAGCAGCTGGGGTGAGAGGCTGGTTAGAGAAGATGGAGAGAGTGGGAGGAGAGTCAGAGGATGTGGACGCAGATGACTTTCTCAAGG
>NW_007751025.1:3154-4308 GCF_000696425.1 Galeopterus variegatus | reverse complement strand
CCACCATTTACAAACCCATTTATTTGTTGATGGACACCTGGGTTGATTCTGTGTCCTGGCTCTTGTGAATAGAGCTGCAATAAACACGGGGTGTCAATCTCTCTGTGACATGCTGATTTCCTTCCCTTTGGCTCCATACCCAGTGGTGGGACTGCTGGTCATATGTTAGTTCTATTTTTATTTTGTGCTCATCTGTGAAGCCACCACTACAGTCAAGACAAGGACCATCTCCCCCACGTTCGGAAGTTTCCTCGTGGCTTCTGCGTCAGTCCCACCTATCCCCAGCCCTGCGCACACGCGACCACTGTCTTGCTTTCTGTCACTGCAGATCGGCTTGCCGTTTCTAGAATTCTCTGTGAAAGGTTCGCAGTAAGTTCCTTCTTGTCCGGCTTCCTCCACGCGGCATGACTATTTGGAGATTCGCTCGTGGGGTTGAGTTTATCCTTTGCCGTTCTCTGTAGGGACACGCCCCAATGCGTGTGACCGTTCGTCCGTCGGTGGACGTTTGCGTCATTTCCAGTTTTTGGATCTTACAAATAAAGCTGCTGCGGGTCCCTGCGTGTCAGTCTTCGGGTGGACGTCCGCTCTCGTGTCTCGTGACGACGGGGACTGTGCAGGACGTTCCCACAGAGGGCGAGTTGCGCCGCCTCCTCACCAGTGTTTGTCATGGTCGCTCTTTTAGTCCTAGTGTGAGGCAGGTCACACTGTCCCATCAGGATTTTTTAAACTAAGCCGTGAACTGAGAAGTGTCTCGTTGAGGGTGTTTGTCTGTGGCTGGTGTCCGGCCCCGGGACCCGGATCGCCGAGCTGTGATGTGCGTTTCCCTGACGACTGATGACGCTGGACATCTTTTCACGAAGGTCTTCGCCATCCTCGAGTCTTCTTTGGCGAAGTGCGTCTTCAGATCTTCTGCCACGGCTGTGCCAGGGCTGGAGGGCTCGGCCGGAGCACCCGGGGTGGGAACATGTGGCTTCGCCCGCCCGGGGCTGTGGGTGGCACCTGAGCCCAGCGTCCGGCGGTCGGAGCTCCTGCGGGCGGGACGTCGGGACAGGTGCAGAGGAGAGGCTGGAGTGGAGTGGAGGGCGGGGGACAGGTGGTCGGGCCCAGGTGTCCGGGGGGCGGGCGACAGGGGGCCGGGGTCGAGGTGACAGGGA
>NW_007751025.1:1280-1590 GCF_000696425.1 Galeopterus variegatus | reverse complement strand
CCGCAGAGTCGCGCGGGCCATGGCCGAGCTGCCGCGGACGCTGGCGGGTGAGTGGGCGCCGCGGGGCCGGGGTCGGGGGGTCCGCCGGGAGCGCGACTGTGGCCGCCGCAGTAGCCGTGAACGGTTCTCCTCTCAGACTGTCACTCTTTCATGACCTGTTCATTGTCCTGAGCAATTGTCAACCAGGACGCCCTGCACTTGCTTCCAAAGACAACGAGTCTCGGGCGGAACAAGGCGCAGAGAAGGGACCGAAGCTCGTCCAGGACAGAGCCCAGGTGCGTTGTCCATCAGGTCTGGACGTTTCCAAGCC
>NW_007751025.1:0-236 GCF_000696425.1 Galeopterus variegatus | reverse complement strand
GAGACTTGATCAGAATACTGTCTTGTCTCCCATCTCTCGCGTCTCTTGTTCCATACCATTCTGACTCCCCCCTGCAGGGTCTGCGTTGAATATCCCGTGGGTTGGGACACTATTTAATGCTCTGGTACAAGGTAGGAACCCCTGGGCAGTGAGTGCAGGTACAGAAGACAGCCTTGGAGCATGCCTGGGGCCCCCCATCTTTGTACTCAGGAGGAGAAAGAGCAAAGACAACTGGG
>NW_007751024.1:9263-9609 GCF_000696425.1 Galeopterus variegatus | reverse complement strand
AAGATCTCTAGAATTTATTTACCTTGAAAAACTAAAACTTTGTTCATGCTGAACAATAGTAGTATTTCTCAATGGAATGGTATGTCATCTTTTTACAATTCCATCATGGAAGGCTGTAAGATAAATATTTTGGATATTATCTGTGCACACATTCAAACATATATGCTGGTGTTTTATGAATCCAGGTTTTCTATTCATCTTCTATTATGATATGAATTGTGATTTAGCAAAAATAAGTAAAACATGTTGCCTAACCTACTAAAACTTAAATCCTAAATTTTATTTGCTTTAATATATTTTTGCATGCTTCCTTTTTACCTCATTATTTTTTTACTCATATTTTAGA
>NW_007751024.1:2933-3816 GCF_000696425.1 Galeopterus variegatus | reverse complement strand
GAAAAATTATATTTTTAAGACAGCTTTATTGAGTTGTAGTTGACAAACAAAAACTGCACATACTTAATGCATATGATGGGTTTGAACATATGCACACACCTATGAAACCATCACTACAAACAAGGTAATAAACATATTTACCATCTTCAAACATTTCCCCCTGTCACCCTCTTTTTTTGTGGTAAAAAACTTAACTTGAGATCTATTCCCCTATATTTTTAAATATACAATACAGTATTGTTAAAATAGGCAATATGTTGTATAGAAGATCTCTAGAATTTATTTACCTTGAAAAACTAAAACTTTGTTCATGCTGAACAATAGTANACTGGCTTGAGCCCTTTGTGTGTGGTGTAGAACTGCAAACTCTGTCAAGGTTGGCTGAGCCGTGCCTCCTGCACTAGAAAGCTAAGACTGCTTTCGAAATAGATGTTGAAGCAGCCTACAATTATAAGCATTCACTAAAGTGTACAATAATAATAATAATAATAATAATGCTGAGTATGAAAACAAGACATTTTGGGGGCAAAAGTAAAGGAAGTGGCAGAAAATGAGATACTACAGACATGAAGTAAGGAATGAGGGGAGATGGCTGGTAGGTAGGATGACTATCAAAATGATTTTGGAGACTGGAAGGAATAAAAGGATAACAGAGAAATCACAGCTGAAGAAGTATAAAAAGTGCTGCTAGGCCCAGAGTGGAAATATAAAGAATCACACATTGTGTTTGCCTGGAGAGGATTCCATAAGATCAGACAGCGATAAGAGATGTTTCCTAGGATATAAAATGGTGTTAAAAAATAATGTCTTGTTACTGAATTAACTAAAGAAAAGCACTTTTGACTTTCTGTACCAAGTCTAAAAAGAACTTCTTTATTAATTT
>NW_007751024.1:0-1168 GCF_000696425.1 Galeopterus variegatus | reverse complement strand
TATTTTTACTGTGCCTTGAAAGAAGTGTAGCATTTCACTAGCCTTGATATCAAATTCTTCAGAATTAGAGAATATATTTCAATATAATATATGTATATTTACTTTACCACTCAGCAAATTATATACACAAGGAAGAGCACACATACACATTACAAAATTATTTTGTTTTAAACTTTCTGCAAATTCCATTTCGGCTGACCAGCACCATGTGGAGCTTTAGGGCTGTTTTTGCTTAGTGTAATTAAATATGTACCAATTCTTTCTGCTGTGTCCTACTTGTATATGAGTTTCTTAGTATAATGAGGAAAGACCTGAGCTGGACTTACCACACAGTCATGAAAAAAGATGAGAAGACTACATACAAATTGATACCAATGGAGCAATACATAGAGAAATGGTGGGAGAGATAACAACAGAGAGATGATGTTCCTTCCAGTGACGACCAATAATTAGTATGATTTCCTAACCACATTCATATCACCCCCCCTCCTCCTTTTAGGTGGGATGAAAGTGTAAGGGGGTGTATGAACAAGACTGTGAAAAGCTTGACATACTCAGAATCAGGGAGGATCTTGATTTTGAAAGGCCTAAAATTGATACATATTGGCAGGAAGGACAATCTTCAGTCAAAGTTATCAGTACAGAATTAGGCATACAAATTTTGAACATGTTGCAAAGAATATAAATCACAAACTCCATTAAGTTAGCATACAGTGATAAAGTACTTCAATGAAGTAAAAAAAAAACCTAAACTTTGAAATGCAATAACAATTGAATTGATTTATATGTACATAAAATTTGACAAAATTATTGAAATCAATGTGATGAATTTATTATTAGGTAAAATTTTTCTTTATTTTCTCATTTATATCAGTGTTCATGCATTTATTAGAATCAATAGTTATCTGGCTTACTCTCATAATCAAAAGTAGAATTTGATATCATATAATTCTAATTACTTATATAAATTAAAATTATATCATTATTCATTCTATTTATCTCTTCTCTTTCTTTTAAATATAGATTTAAATGAATGAAGCAAAAAATTAAATATGAGTAACATAAAATATGTCAGACAATTCTTATACTCAAAAATCTATTAAAACGCCACTTCAGTTGAATTTTGAAAGAATTGTCTCCTTTTATCCCTAACAGTAGATTATTATTA
>NW_007751023.1:7885-9609 GCF_000696425.1 Galeopterus variegatus | reverse complement strand
GATTCCACCTGCAGCGCAGAGGGTGCTGCCTCCATACTGCTCCCAGGTCTTCAGCAAAAGCACTTGTCTGTCATCCTTCCATCTCTCTGGACGTCACCATAAAACACTGCCATAAAAAACAGCTCTAGGATCATATTTTTTCCCAAATCTCCTCAAGGAATACATGGGTATACACAAATGCAGAAACTCATCAGCTGTGACTTAGGACCGTGCACTCTTCTGTAGGGACATTATAGCTCAAAACACATAAAAAAGTTGGACCTCCTTAAAGATCAAGTCTCATAACTTCTGAGCCGGGTGACATCTTTCCACGTGACTTTCCCTCTGTGGAGCTGAACCATAAGATGCTGCTGGGAAGAACCAGCTCTGAAGCTGCAGACTCGTGAGGGGGCTCCGGGGGCAGTGGCCCCCACGGGCACACGGCTCCTCTGCTCAGGAGCCGTTCTTACCACAACTCTTCGCAGGCCAGGGCTATGCACTGGAGGGGACGCGCTCCCTCCCACGGGTCTGCAAGGCCAGCGTCAACAGATCGCCTTCAAGTCTGAAATGGCACATCTGGTCCCAGAACTCCCACGGGCGCCTGAAACAGTCCCAGCTGGCAAAGGGCCAAGCGGCACAAACACCTCAACCCCCTGGAGTCCACTCCCTGCCTGGCTTCCTTGCCTCATCTTTCACGTCTGGTCTTGTAGGACGGTGGATCAGTTTTCTAAGCTCCCGCAACAAAGCACCACAGACTGGGGGCTTAACACGCAGCTCTGGACGCTGGAAGCCCCAGATCCAGGAGTGGCAGGGCTGGTTCCTCCTGAGGCCTCTCTCCTCAGCTTGCAGACGGCATCTTCTCCCTGTGTCCTCATATGGTCGTTCCTCTGTGTGTGTCTGTGTCCTGATCTCCTCTTCTGATAAGGACACCAGGCAGATTGGATCAGGGCCCACCCTGAAGATCTCATTTTATCTTAATCTCCTCTTTAAAGGCCATATCTCTCTGGGGCTGGCCCGGTGGCGCACTGCAGCGCTCACGCCGAGAGTTCGGATCCCACATACAGACCGGTTCCCACTTACTGGCTGAGTGAGGTGCGGGAGCAACACCGAGGGTTGCGATCCCGTTGCCGGTCCCGGTCTGGTACGGGCGCGACACTGAGGGTTGCGGTCCGTTGCCGGACACGAAAAAAGACAAAAAGGAAAAAAATAATAATAAAAAAAATAAAAAATAAAGGCCATATCTCCAAATACAGCCCCATTCTGAGGTCCTGGGGATTAGGACTTCAACATGTGAGTATGGGGGGCCACACAATTCAGCCCACAACAGATGGGAGGTGAGGTTTAGCAGAGCAGATGCTCAGCACAGAACTAGAAACAGGGATCTTGGGCAGAGCTGTCTCCCCAGAACAGACCATAAGCCCTTAGCAGGTGGAGCCACCCAAGGCCTCTAGGTTCCTGGCGCTGCCCACCACTCCCAGGACTGGGTCTGCAGGAGGCTCGGTGTGTTGGTGTGTCGTTCTCAGTCCTCAGCACCACCTCCCTCGGGGCCTGCACTGCCACACCCAGTAGGATTCAAAGCCCAGCCACCACGGGCCAGCATGTGTTCCCCTGGAACAGACGGGCAGGGTGTCTGGAGTGCTCTGATGCGCGCTCAGGGCCAGGCTCTGCCTCGTGGCTCAGAGGGCGGGGAAAGACAGACACAGGAGGCCGGCAGACCTTTTCCCCACAAAATCAAATGGCTCTTT
>NW_007751023.1:2833-7450 GCF_000696425.1 Galeopterus variegatus | reverse complement strand
GGGTGGAGCCACCCAAGGCCTCTAGGTTCCTGGCGCTGCCCACCACTCCCAGGACTGGGTCTGCAGGAGGCTCGGTGTGTCCTTCTCAGTCCTCAGCACCACCTCCCTCGGGGCCTGCACTGCCACACCCAGTAGGATTCAAAGCCCAGCCACCACGGGCCAGCATGTGTTCCCCTGGAACAGACGGGCAGGGTGTCTGGAGTGCTCTGATGCGCGCTCAGGGCCAGGCTCTGCCTCGTGGCTCAGAGGGCGGGGAAAGACAGACACAGGAGGCCGGCAGACCTTTTCCCCACAAAATCAAATGGCTCTTTCAAAGTCAAGTCCTGTTACTTGGCAACCCTGGGAGGTGACTAAGGTGCCCGGCAAAGTCTCAGGTCGTATTCGTCTGTTTCTGTTGCTTATAACAAAACACCTAGAATGGGGTAATTTGCGAGAAAATGAAATTTATTGCTTACAGTTTCAGAGCATGGAAAATCTGAAGTCCAGGGAACACAACTGGTGAGGATATTCTTGGTGGTGGCTTTACAGCAATGCGGGGGTCTCACATGACAGAAAATGGTGGAGCAGAGAGAGAGAGAATCTCACGCGCTCTCCGTTTAAAGCCCTCAGAACCACACCCCTGCCCACCATTAAACCAGCAACTTAATCACCCTTCAAGGTCCCACCTTTGTCATAACAGGATTTCCCACGTCTTAACAGTCACAGCTGGGATCCAGCCTCCAACACATTAAACTTTGGGGGGACACAAGTCAACCCACTACACAGGTGCAGCTCATCAATTGGCACAAACAAGCCGGGACAGGGTGGCCAGATGTGGCAAATTAAAATACAGGACGCCGAGTTCAATTTGCATTTCAAATAAACGAATCATTCTTTAGTACATAAGGACGGCCCACGTGATGTTTGAGACAGACTTACTACAAGATCACTGTTTATCCAGAGTTCACACTTTGCTGGTGTCCTGTTTTCTGTCTGGAACCTCACCCCGAGGAGGACAGGACACACTGCCCAGCTGATCAAGTTTGGCGTCTTCCCGGGGAGCCTGTTTTCACATGGAGCAACCCCTCAGAGCAGAGGTCCTGCCTGGGGACAGCCTGGGGGGCCCATCCTCACAGGAGGGGTCCAAGGGCACAGATGAGCCCTCCCCTGGCCCCACCCCTGCTGAGCCCTCCCATGGGCAGTGACCCCGGCACATGCCCACTTTACAAGGAAAGCAGCTACACCCCACCTCCTGGATGCCCAGAACTTGGCCGCTGTGGACAAGGCACACCGGGCCTCTGATCTGGTCCCTGCAGAGCTGTTATCAACGCTGCTCCCATCACTATAACGATGATGTGATTAACTGTACATGGTGGGCGACAGGCTGGGTGACAAGGATCTCAGAAGATGCTGCTGGGGACATCTTCAAAGGGCACTGTGCCCTAAATTGTGCTAAAACGGTGCCTGTTTCTTCTGCCCACGTTGCAGGAGACCCTGCAACACTCAGTCCCTGAGGTCAGGATGTTCGGTCCACCAGGGCACCCAGCGGGCTTCAGCTTCCACACCCACCCAGAATCTGAACCAGATGACGGCAGCAGTGGAGCCTACACGTGCCCCAGAGCCCAGGACGAGGATCCGAGAGCCCGTGGGCCCTGGAGGAAGGCCACCCTGGCCTGAGTGACCCCAGGCTCCAGAGGCAAGGCAGCCATGGGCCAGAGGGGTTGGCCATGGGCACAGGGAGAGCTGCCTTCTCTGTCACTGAAGCAGGCCTGCCAATGCCCCGGGACACCACCCGATCTGGCCCCTGAGCCTACATGGGTGACAGCCCCCTCGACAGGAAGATGGCTCAGAAGAGACAGAATGCCCCAGAAGAGCGCTGCTGGAGGACACCCAGGGCAACTTGCATTGTAATTAAATAATAACAGCACTCAAAGAGGTTCCACTGCAACACATGCAGGGGAGAAAAAGATTTCCTGTAACTAAAAAGCATGATCTCTCAACGGAGCCAGTCCTCGGACAAAGGGAAGGGGAAGGTGGTCACATGGGATCCTTGAAGTACGACTCGGAAGGCCAAGGCCGAGAAGTTACAGAGCAGAGAGCACGAGCACGAAGGTGGGCACGGAGGGTGCGGTGCGACACTTTGTGAGGGACACTGAGGCCAGGAGGGACAGGCATGTGGGGGGTGGGCAGAGAGGCTGCTAATAAAGTCTCTGAATTTAAGAATAAAGAAAAGACCGTCTTGCAGGCAGAATGAAGTCACACCTTCAAATGGGCATGGACTGGCCGCAGTGACACTTTCAGGGCAGTGCCAGACGGCAAGAAGGTTCTGGGCACCACGGGAACTCGGGATGGCTCCCCAGACAAGACGCCACTCAGCAACCACAACAAAAGATGCTCAAAGAAAAGAACCTGGAGTACATCCGCCAGGCCCACAGCCGAGGACAGCAGCAGAGGCAGGTCTCTTAACAAACGGACCAGAGCCAAGACTCCCTGGTGAGGGGCAGAGAGGAAACTGGCAGCCAGCAAGCCATGCCGTCTGGGGTCTCCACAAGTTGACCAGCTGAGGCCACTTCAGGGTCATTTCTGATGCTTTGATTTGGTGGGAGATCAATGTCACTTAATCACGTAGGTTCCCTTTGTGTCTAAGCAGCAGCACTGTCTCAGCGATGCGCCCAAGACACGGAATCAGATTTTCAATTAATACCTGAGTGTTCGCTCTCACACACAGTGAAGCATTCTAGATGTAACTCTGCCTGGAAACATACTTCTGCGCTTAGAGGCTGAAATTCAGTAAGTTAAAGTGTAAATGTATGGTTGCTACAAAATGCTGCAAACGTTCAAAACTGTAATAGCTGCAAATTTAACAAATAAAAAGTATTAAGAGATTAAGAGCTCTCAAATACATAAATTGAGAAACAGAATGACAATTAATACAGATATTACAAATACTATGAAAATGTTGTCCAGATAACTTTAGAAAGAATATTTACCTTTTTGGAACTGACAATTATAAAATTTAATAATACAAGGCAGAATAATAGAATTCAGATTATATCGTAATTATAATCTTTGTAGAATTATTTCATGTATTAACTTTCATAATACTAAACTAAATAGCCCTTAAGAATTAAATGAAAGTTTATAGTCATTTAATTTCATTGAGGCTATAACTATTTCAAGGAAAAGTCCTGTTTGGGAATTCATCTAGTGACAATGAATTTAAGCAGAAAGCCAACTAGGCCGCCTTAAAAATTCAGGAGCAGATAAAAAATCCACAATCCTGTATTATAACACCCCTGATAAATCACTTTCAATCTAGACCTAAAAAAGAATATACAGAGTATGAAGGAAAAAAGAAGTGTTATAGAAAAATTTTGTTTTCTTGGGCCGGCCCGGTGGTGCGCTGCTACGGTGCGCCGCTTGGGAGCGCAGTGGCACTCCCGCCAAGGGTTCGGATCCCATATACAGACCGGTTCCCGCTCACTGGCTGAGCAAGGTGCAGGCGCAACACCGAGGGTTGTGATCCCGTTGCCGGTCCCAGTCCAGTACGGGGGTGACACTGAGGGTTGCGATCCGTTGCCGGACACGAAAAAAGACAAAAAGGAAAAAAAAAAATTTTGTTTTCTTTAACCAAACTTTAAAATAGCAGACTTAATAAGAATCCTTTAAGAAGGCAATTCTTGTAGTTTTAAGTCTATGGAGGCTAAAGCTACGCTCCCAATGAATGTTGAAATAATTACCACGGGCAAACTACCATTTTCAGTTGTCAGAAGGCAAAAAATTGCAGAGATTTGCCAAACTAGGAATCCTGGTCATAAAGTTCCTCCTGGAAAATGTGTCACTGAAAAGTTTTCCCTGAGTTCGTGTGCTCCTTCTGTATCTTGTACAGCAGACATTTGGACGTGCAAACCCACCCAGGCCTTTGGGGTCTGACAGCTGCTGCACTAATGAGGGATTCGGCCGCGCTTCTGCCTTTTCGGTGGGCCCAGGAAATTCTGGGAAACCAAATGGATGTGTCATGAGAACACAAGTGTTCCTTATGTGATATCTACTGTCTCCTCAGGGAAGACACCAAAATTGATTTTCACATACCAAAATCCGAGGTGCAGACAGAAATTTAGAACTCATGTTGTTATCTTGAAAGAAAAATACACTGTTTCATTGTCGTGTTCCTAGTTTTTCCTCAAGTGATTGTGAGAAACAGCAATGGCGCACAGAAATATTGAAGTTCACTCCTAAAATTTTTCAAAGAACACTTGAAAGTGGGTGAGCCAAGGTTTGGATCGTGGGTTTGTGTCGATGAAATGCATCATCCCAGGGACTGACCAAATCCTCAAGTCTAGGAGATGAAAGAAGCTAAGTCTTTACCTGCAAGCGCTTCTATTACAGTAGAAGGTGGAGAAATTAATAGATGTAGCCAGAAACACCTTGCCCCTTCCCCAACCCCAACTGAAAGTGAACATCTCTTCATTAGCACAAAAGAGTAGCAGAGAGACTGCACGTCCAACTAAGCCACTGACAGCGTGAGAAATTATCATTCCTGTGCTACACAGTCAACCTTTTAATTTTGACTCCCAAAATTTTTATTGAAAGGTAATTTTTTAAAACAAGACTTCTTGCATCCTGGAAGTTTATTCT
>NW_007751023.1:0-1539 GCF_000696425.1 Galeopterus variegatus | reverse complement strand
CCACTTCACATCCCACAGGGTGGCTAGAACCAAAACCGCAGACAAGAACAAGTGTTGGTGAAGATGTGAAGAACACAGACCCTCACGCTTCACGGGGGGACTGTAAAAAGGTGCAGCCACTTTGGAAAATAGTCTGGTAGTTCCTTAAAATTTTGAACACAGAGTTATCATGTGACCCAGCCATCCCACTCCTAGGTATATACTCAAGAAAAATGGAAACTATATCCACACAAAAAGTTGTACATGAAGGTTTTGGTTATTATTCATAGTAGCCAAAAGGTGAAAGCAACCAGAATGTTCACCGACTGATGAGACATTAAACGTGATGTATCCATTCAATACAATATTATTCAATAAGAAAAAGGAGAGAAATACTGATTACATGCAAAAACATGGACGGACCTTGAAAATGTTATGCTAATTGAAAGAAACCAGTCACAAAGGACCACATTATATTATCCCATTTATATGAAATGTCTAGAATAAGCAAATCTACAGAGACAGAAAGTAGATGAGTGGTTGGCTANAAATTTTTATTGAAAGGTAATTTTTTAAAACAAGACTTCTTGCATCCTGGAAGTTTATTCTACAATTGGATTCAGTCTTGACTTAAGCAAACATTTAGCTATTTGGACAAAATGTACATTTGGTATACCTTGTGTGCATGTGTGTAAAATATAAAAGGATACAAGTAAATCTCTGGGACTGTGCATGATAAAAAGCTAAATAAGAACTCTTTATAAAGAAGGTCTTGTTCTGGGGAAAACAGTCTTAGTTGGGGAAAAGCATGGTGTTTTCAAATGATTGTGAAGAAATATGCATTTAATTATGAGGCAAGGGAGCAAAAAAGGATGAAAATATTATTAAAATGGAAAATCAATTAAAGTCAATTGATTTTTGACAAGGATGCCAAAATAATTCAAAGGGGAAAGAACAGACTTTTCAACAAAAGGTGCTGAAGCAACTGAATACCCACATATGAAAGAATGAAACTGGAACCCCTACCTCACACCGTATACAAAAACAACGTAAAATGGATCAAAGACCTAAACGTATGAGCTAAATCAATAAAGCTCTTAGAAGAAAACCTAGAGACAAATCTTAGTGATCTTGCACCTGCCAATGGTTTCTTAGCCGTGACACCAAAAGCACAGCAACCAAAGGAAAAAAAAATAGATAAATGAGACTTCATCAAGATGTAAAACTTTTGTACTCCAAGGATACCATCAAGAAAGTGAAAGACAATCCAGTAAACGGAAGAAAACACTTGTAAGTCATACATCTAGTAAGGAAGACATACCCAGAATCAACAAAAAGCTTTTACAATGCAAAAATGAAAAGACAAATGACCTAATTAAAAAATGGGCAAAAGATTTGAACAGGAAGTTCTCCAAAGGAAACATACAAATGGGCAACAAACTTGTAAAAGGATGATCAAAATCATTAGGGAAATACAAACCAAAAACCTCAGTGAGATGCCACTTCACATCCCACAGGGTGGCTAGAACCAAAACCGCAGACAAGAACAAGTGTTGGTGA
>NW_007751022.1:11467-11742 GCF_000696425.1 Galeopterus variegatus | reverse complement strand
ATAATGAAGGAAATTTTCATCATAAAAAATAAAAGTGTTATAAATGCAAACGACAGGGTCACTTAAGGTCGTTGAAGTGGAGGACACAAAAAATTTTCTGGAAAAAAAAAGAAGCTGAGACTTAAAGAATATATAGACATTAGGATAGATAACTGTTATGCATGTAACAAAATTGGGGGACATTCTAGAAAATGGAGTTAGGATACCCAGAAGAATAAAGTCAAAACACAGCACAAAAAAGCTGGAAATTATAGGCAGTAAGTGCTGCTAGATCT
>NW_007751022.1:8978-9609 GCF_000696425.1 Galeopterus variegatus | reverse complement strand
ATGATGAATGGTTCTTACTTATGTGAACCTAAGATAGGGTTATAATTGAAGGTGAATATTGCGGAGATCAGATAAGTGCTCCTTTTCCACCAATTTAAAGGAAATGAAGAATAAAAAAAAAGTACAAGATGGCTATTTCTAAATGGCATTGAGTAACTGGGCAAGAGTAAGCAAACTTTAACTTCAAAATTCCTGCCTCTAGTCAGAAACTGAATCTGAAAAAATATATGACATTGCTAAGGTAATTTTTGTTCCTTATAGCTGTAGGGCTGACACTCATGAAAACCAAGGTCAAAGAGTCATTCTGTGGGTTAACGAATTACAACTCCAGCTGAAAACACAACATTTTTAGATCTCTTAAATGAAAATGAAGATCCAGATATTTTTTAAAAAGTAAAAACCTAATAATTGTAGCCAGGGTCTTTTAGAGGACAGGGAGGACTTCTGCAATGCTTTCCAAACGATCCACAATTACTTGAATGATCCTCCTTTCATTACTGCTCACTTGGAAACAAAAATTCATATTCAAAATTCTCTACGGAATGAAAAGCAGAATCAAGGTTATTATAACCAGAAGAAATGCAGTAATTCACTAACTTGTATTATTAAAAAAATAATGGAGCATTAATGT
>NW_007751022.1:4940-6195 GCF_000696425.1 Galeopterus variegatus | reverse complement strand
AATAAAGAACATTGACTGTAACATTTAATGAATGTTTGCTGAAAGAAATGTGCCTTTTTTTCCTTAGCACAGAACTCAGAGACAGTTTTCATTTTTTACATCCTTTGTGGAGTTTTAAGCTGAAAGCTCTGGAGGCAACGAGACAGGGGAAAATGAAAGGAAGGTCTCACACCTGAGAAAGGTTGTCTGTCCGTTGCAGGCTAANCAGGGGAAAATGAAAGGAAGGTCTCACACCTGAGAAAGGTTGTCTGTCCGTTGCAGGCTAAATGCAGGTAGACTTGGGATGGGCTCTAAAGGACGTGGGTGATCAGGTGGGAGTCTACTGAGGCCAAGACAGGTTAAGGATGAACTCATAGCTGAAAAACAATGAAAGGGATCAAAGCTAAGAAGCCAAACCTATTGTTGAATCCAATGGGAAAACATAACTGAGATTAGACAAGCAGGTCAAAATTTTAAAGGAAAGAAATTCACTTATAAAACATGTTAAATGTGCAATTTGCTTACAGTCTGTGGATCCCTACACTGAAGAGTTTATAGGCTAGTGGGGGAGACATACACATAAATAGCTCATTAACATAATGAAGGAAATTTTCATCATAAAAAATAAAAGTGTTATAAATGCAAACGATAGGGTCATTTAAGGTCGTTGAAGTGGAGGACACAAAAAATTTTCTGGGAAAAAAAAGAAGCTGAGACTTAAAGAATATATAGACGTTAGGATAGATAACTGTTATGCATGTAACAAAATTGGGGGACATTCTAGAAAATGGAGTTAGGATACCCAGAAGGATAAAGTAAAAACACAGCACAAAAAAGCTGGAAATTATAGGCAGTAAGTGCAGCTAGATCTTAAAATGCAAAGGCCAGTGGATGAGTGTGAAGAAAGAAGTAGATGATGTTTCCTATGACATGTCGAGGAGTTTAGATATTAGCCTGTGGGAGATGAGTAGCCATTGAAAGGGTTTTGGGGTCTTGTTAGAGGATGAGACATTTCATTTGATTTAGGATTTCCCTTAAATAAACATCCCATGCCCTTTCCCACCCCTTACTCACTACTTCCCAATGGAGTTATCTCACTAATAAATTTGGGGGGAAATGGTCTCCCTCTTCTAGGTTATCTCTTGGGTATGCCCGCCTTCTGAGTGGGGGCCTCTGGTCTGCTCCTTTGCTTGGCAGTTAGCATAGAGGGACAACCTTGGACCACATGGGGGAGACCTGATTGTTTAGCTGTCCTGAAGACTGGGTGCAGCTTTCT
>NW_007751022.1:2577-3469 GCF_000696425.1 Galeopterus variegatus | reverse complement strand
CGGGTTTGGATGAGGCCAGCTATGAGTGCTGAGAAGAATAGAGGAACTTTTGGGGTATGGGTGATGTTTGTTTATTAATCTAGGTGACAGGTGTTCACTTTGTCTTTAAAATGTACTTATACACCTTATATACTCTTTATAATATAATTCACAGTGTAAAAAAAAGTTTTAAATGAAAATAAATAGGATGCTAGAAGGATGTTACTACTTTGCAAAATTCTTGAAATTATTAAGGGAAATATTTTTAGAAAAGTCATAGTAAACGGGACTTCCACATTTTGCAATCTGACAGATCAGCTCTTGCTACAAAACAGAAATGCAAATACAAAAACATTATTCCACTTGTATAGTTGAGCTTGCAAAATAAGTCAAGAAGAATCCACAGAGGCTAGAACAAAGCTGGAATGGAAATCTAGAGAGGTAGGCACAACTACAGCCAANCCACAGAGGCTAGAACAAAGCTGGAATGGAAATCTAGAGAGGTAGGCACAACTACAGCCAATGTGACTGTACTTTTAGCAGCAGTGCAGACTTAGAATGGTCTTAGGGGACAGGAGACAGATAATCGGGCCAATAAAAGAAAGGGGTGATGAAGTTGAGAAACCTCAGTCAAGTTGGAACTCTCAAAGGGCTAAGATCTCAGAGAAAATCTGAATAAGGAGGACAAAAATAAAGCAAAACAAAAATACTCTCACAAAAGAAACTTCTTTGTCTCTGCCTTTGGGTCATGGTGGGACAATTATATCAAGAATTTTTTCTGTAGAAAGAACATAAATTTGGCTCAAGAAAAATTAAAAAGAAGTAAAGAAAATAATGTTTTTAATACATTAACTACCTTTCTCTAGGCCCAGATCATTTTTGGGGTGGGTTCTAGCAAACACTCAAGCAATAC
>NW_007751022.1:0-682 GCF_000696425.1 Galeopterus variegatus | reverse complement strand
TTACTGGTAATTTGTCCATTATAGACTTTATCCTAATTTCTTTCTTCTTTCTAAGTACCACTGACACAAGGCAGTTGCATGAATATGACTTTCACTGAATGTTTAGTTTAATGGAAGAGGAAGACTACAGTGGAAGCGACAACTTCAAATTGGTTAACAAATAGAATTACTCTAAAAATCTATCTTCCATTTCCTCCAGTGGAAAATTATCACTGGCTTTGCCCAGAGCTACTTTCGAACATGGTGAGAGAAAAAAGAATATCATTTATTAGATGCCTTACCAAACAGAGGACCACCCACATCAGACCTCCACTTCAGGAGCTTTAATTAATCACAGCTAATGTAGCATGACATATTTTCTAAAACATAATCAAAGTTTCACACAGGGATCCCTCCTTCTACTTTTCTCTGAAAGAAGAATGGACAGTATTAGAATTTATTCTTCTAATGTCTAGAATAAACCCACATANTAGTGACACAAATCTGCTTGGTTTGATGTCTTTCCCCAGGAGTACTGATATACCCAATGAACGTATCTCTGTTTTTTTTCTTAATATGCAGTTGCTTCTCTGGAGAGTGACAGGCTGTAAATAAATAGCACTCCTTGGAATTGTGTAGTAGAGTAGTCTTAATGATTATCATTCTTTTACTGGTAATTTGTCCATTATAGACTTTATCCTAA
>NW_007751021.1:14165-16256 GCF_000696425.1 Galeopterus variegatus | reverse complement strand
ATGTCAAAGCCTGCTGGGTGGTCAAGTTCAAGGAGAACTAAGAATTAGCCGACGAATTTAGTAAAGTGAAGGTCGTAGTGACCTTGTCAGGAGCTACTTCAGTGGAACAATGGTCAAGCTAATGGAGGTAATGAAGAGAATGTGTATAGAAAACTCTTTGGAAGAGCTTTGCTGTAAAGGGTAGTACAGATATTGGGCTGTATAGAAGTCAAAGAATTATTTATTTTGTTTTCATATAGAAGGTATTACAGAATGTTTGAATGCTGATGAAAATAATTCAGCAGAAATGGAGAAAATGTCAATCCAGAAAAAGTAAGAATAATTGCAGGAGGTATAAATTAATTAGGGGAGAGAAGACTGGAAATTGAAGGAGTTGCCTTAGACAGGAGCACTGAGTCCCTTTTTTATTAGCAATATGGAGGCAGAGCATCTGTGCAACCTGTTAAAGCAGCAGCAGACACCATCACCTAGCTCTCATTAAAGACATTATTTATATTTTAGCCAGTATTAATATGTTACTTCTTAGAACAAAAAGAGCTTTGTGTGTGTGTGTGTGTGTGTGCTGTTAATACTAAAAGCATATACTTTTTAAAGAACCACATTAGAACAAAAAGAGCTTTGTGTGTGTGTGTGTGTGTGTGTGTGTGTGTGCTGTTAATACTAAAAGCATATACTTTTTAAAGAACCACATTATTCATCTTATTTTTTTGAGCATGTTTAATAATATAAATATATAAATGTTTTTGTTTTAAATAAATAAAAATATATTGGGGAATAATTCCAAAATGTATTATTGTTAGGGGTAAGTTTTATTCATCTTTTATTTTTTTATTTTGAATATGTTTAATAATGTACTTATAAATAAATACATAACTATGTTTATGTTTTAAATAAATACAAATATATTGGGGAATAATTCCAAAATGTATTATTGTTAGGGTAAGTCACCATAGGAATTTGGAGACCATACTGTGGAGTGTAAAGTGTGTGTGGGGGTGGGGGGATGTTAAAAATAAAGGACTAAGAGAATAAAAAGGAAGGATAAAAATAATTAAAAGTGAAAATAATAATAATAATAATTAAAAGTTAAAAATCAAACTCTTAAAAGTTAAAAACCCCAATTCAGAAAGTCTTTTAAGACCTACTAAGGAGTTTATATTTTATACTATCTGGGATGTAAAAGATATCAGAGAATTTGAAGAAATGGCATGAGAGGTTTACATCTGGGTTTTGAAAAGCTTTCTCTCAGGAACACAACTTATGAGGCTTCTTTAGGATTCGTAACAGAGGAGTGAAAGTGGAGGAAAGAGGAAAGAGGAAGGGGAGATTGTGACAAGGAGGGCCTGAATTTGGAAAATAAAAGTAATATTTGGAGAGGAAAGGACAGACTAAAGCAACTTAGAAGATGGCAGTGGTATTTATTAAGATAATCACCATGGAGGAAGAGAATAATTTGTCAGGAAGCTATGGAAGAAGAGGTAGGGAAGAGGAAAATGATTCATTTATTTTTGGATATATTTAATTCAAAATTCCTGTGGCCAACCCCAGTTGGTATATCCAGCAGCCAGTTTTGGGAGTGGACATCTGGAGCCCAGAAGGGAATTCTAGTGTAGAAATGCTGGAGTCATGAGTTTAACCTGAGAAATTGCTTTCTGTTCAGAAGTTGGTACACGTCCTTCCTGTCCATGTTGTTATATATTCATACTGCATATCCATACCCATAAATAATAACAGTTATATTTTGATTTTTTAAAAAAGAATTTACATAAATGGTGCCAATATGTATGCTTCCTGTGACAAGACATGTTTACACTCCATGTCATGCTGACCTAGTTCAGAGGTTGGCAAGTATGGCCTATGGGTCAAAATCTGAACCACCACCTGCTATTGCGTGGCCTTCACACTAAGGAAATATTTTACGTATGAACATTTGCAATCAATTTGATTGTAGGAAACACTAACTTTGAACCCCAATTAAGTGAAATTGTATTCTCAAAAAGGCAATGGTATTTTTCTCCTCAGCATACATACCTGTGTTACCAAAAAAAAAAGACAACTCGAGTTTCGTGATTGCATTTTTTTTTTTTTTTT
>NW_007751021.1:5675-9613 GCF_000696425.1 Galeopterus variegatus | reverse complement strand
CAGAGTGGGAGAAAATTTTTGCTAGCTGTGCATCTGACAAGGCTTTAATGTCCAGAATATACATAGAACTCAAGCAATTATACAGTAAAAAAACAAATGACCCAATTAAAAAATGGGCAAAGGAGCTGAATAGATGTTTTTCAAAGGAAGACATACAAATGGCCAACAGATACATGAAAAAATGCTCATCATCAAGGTCATCAGGGAAATGCAAATTAAAACCACTTTTAGATACCACCTCACCTCTGTTAGACTGGCTATAATCAAAAAGATGGTGAATAACAAATGCTGGTGAGGGTGTGGAGAGAAGGGAACACTCCTACACTGTTGGTGGGACAGTAAATTAGTACAACCACAATGGAAAACAGTGTGGAGGTTTCTCAAACAACTACAGATAGATCTTCCATATGATCCAGCAACCCCTCTTCTGGGTATAAACCCAGAGGAATGGAAATCATCATGTCGAAGGGATACCTGCACTCCCATGTTCATCGCAGCTCTGTTTACAATAGCCAAGATATAGAACCAACCTAAATGTCCATTGATGGATGATTGGATAAGGAAACTGGTATATATACACCATAGAATACTACTCTGCCATAAAAAAGAATGAAATACTCCCATTTGCAGCAACATGGATGAACCTAGAGAAACTTACGTTGAGTGAAATAAGCAAAGCACAGAGGGATAAATATCACATGTGTTCACTCATATGTGGGAGCTGAGAGAGAAAGAAGAAAGGAAAGAAAGACCACAGTAGTGCAGTGGTCTTACAGAGGGAGGGAACATTCCTAGGGCTACAAAGTGGAGTGGGGTGGAAAGGGGGAGGGAGAGGGAGGTTGGGGGATCACTGGGTGGGGACATGGGCACAAAAGTAATTTCTGGTAGTAGGTATGCCCCCAGTATGAATCTGGCCCTCGCGTCATGGGCACAAGGGGTGACAATTAGCTTTGTACCACATGGATATCCTTAATAAATAAATAATAATAAAAAAAGCTAGATCTGCTACCAAATCTCTGAAGACATAGCAGATGACTTGAAATTCCATTGTGGTCTAGAATCAGAAAAGCGTTTGTAGACTATATATACAGAGATGGATAAGAAGCAGTTACTGTAAGAATCAAAGGCCTTCTTAGTTCTAGAGAGTGTCATTCTAAAGCTTTAGGACAGAAGTTTGAGTAACTTTGTGCAGCATCTAGATCTTAAAGATACATACACATGCGCGCGCGCACACACACACACACACACACACACACATACACACACACACACGCACCCCATGAACCATGTATAGAATATGATAAAAGCTATTAACCATCTCTCCAGAAAAAGTACCCACCTACATACTCAAAATATTTTTAATAATTCTGTTCCACTGATTTGAGATGTTCAAGAAATCCATAGCCTTCACATGAAGAACCCTTACAATAAAGCAATTTAAAATCCGTATTTGTCTATTTCCTTTATTATAAATTATCATCCTGGATCTTAAATGGTTTTGTACTTTTGTTGATTTTATTCATTGATAGTAGTAAAACTGCTTTTTAAACCTTCAAGGCCATTGTGGGTTATGTAAAGTAAAAGGTGGACGATACATATTACAATGTAATTATACAGTCTTCATTATCAAAAAGACCTGTGTTTAAACTCATGTCTACCATCGTCTAACTGTGGGAATGTGAGCAAGTTACTTAACTTTCCAATGTTCGGTGTCCTCATCTATAAAAGGAAAATTAAATTCTTTTTGAATTTTAGCTAGTTTAAATAAGATATATTTGATCCTGGAGACTTCCCTGATTTCCCTGATATATGCTAGCTATTCAATGTGTGAAAGTAGGAACTATTAGTCCAAACTTCAGTGTGTGTGTGTGTGTGTGTGTGTGTGTGTGTGTGTGTGTGGTAAGAACACTATTCTCCCTCATGAGCATATTAAACAGAAGTCTATAAAATTCCATGAAATGTAACCCCTTTGTGAATTTGCACTGGAGAAACTGAGACATTTTACTGCCCCTTAGGCAGTGATGGTATATATGGGGTGTGGGGGCTTCTCCCCTTCCAAAGAATTGAAGTTGAAATACATTGTTTGTTTCACATACATACCCCCCACCACCACACATACACAAACCCTAAAACAAAAGCAAACCAACAAGAAAACTCTAGATAATTAAAGGCATTCCAAAGATCAGAAAATTAGCAGAGTACCCCAGATTTGCAAGTAGAAATGCATTGTTTACAAAGTAAAATTTGAAGAAGAGAAAAAGCATGTAAAAGAAACCTTTGAAAGAGTACATTAACAAAATTGCCTTATTTTCCATGTCAAATAATCCATTAAACTACCAACAAAAAGAGGCACAGGGATGAACAGCAGATTGAGAACGTTCAGCCATAGTGGTGGTGGCCACAAAGAGATTGAAGATCTGGACTTAAGCCCCTTCCAACTTTCCCTTCCCAGGGCTCCATCAGAGAATTTCTAATACCAATTGGAGCAGAAAAAAATCATCACCACTTTTCTCTTTTGTGCTTTCCATGTGGATAGAATCCTAAACTCCTACCATGACATGATGTCAGTGATGTTTTTATTCAAGTGAGGAATATTCTACAGTATTCTATCATCATACGTATCTCTAAGTAGAAGAATTGTCCTGTATCTTGCTTTAAATTAAGATCTAATTGTGACAGGCAACTTACGTCAGGTGGTTATCCATCTTTAAACTAAGATTTAATCCAGTGCCTTGGGAGCGTTGTTTTTCAACATTTGTGGACAAAAGTGAATGGCCAGGGTACTAGAGAAAGCAGAATGGCTGTTTGGAAATTCATCAAATAAATGCCAGCCTAAATGTTCCCCAAACAGTGTTTTCTGCGAGGCTTCTTTTTGACCTAAATCTTGTGCCAAGACCCCAGTCTTTTGACAGGAAAGCCTTACATGCCAAGTATCAGCAAGGAAACATCATTATTACTAAAATTTAAGCAGGTACTATTAAATCTTTTCATTTCGATTTGGAAATATAAGATGAAGACCTTAATATTAACTCGATCAGTCAGTTTTAATTAGACCAATGTGCATCGCAGCTAATAGCTTTAAAAAGACACCACTAATACAGCTCCTGGAAAAACAAGTGAAGCATTATAGTTAGTCCAAGTAGACATATTCTACAACGATTTGATTATATTTATATGTTTTCTTGCAAACTTCAGTGGTATTTCTCAAAATTTTTTAGGTGTCAACATATGGTTTCAATTTCTCTAAAATATATAGCATAGCTTGTTCTCAGAGAAAATGCTGCCAAACAGGACTTGTAAATGTATTTTGAGGGAAAAGTTAACATCTCGTCCTTTCCTATAAGGCTCCTTGGCTAATGTCTGCATAACCACCTCAGATGGAAAATCACACCATTACCCAAACCAAGTTTTCTCAACTGAGAAGTGAAACAGGTTTCTCTTTCTTATACACACTAACCTATTCTCTAACAGAATTTTGAATGTAAAAGTACGGGCATTTCTACCTACTTCAAATAATTGAGTGTATGGTTAATTTTATAACAATTCAGACTAAAAGAATCAGTACACCGAAATTAACAAAATTAAAATTTTCAATAAAAGAAATGTTTAAATTATTCTGAAACGTTCTTGGTAAACAGTTGCTCCAAAAACAGAAAAAGAAAAAGAAAGTTGTGTTTTATTTTTAATAAAATTGTTGCCAGAATTTCTGATTATTCTGTATATCCTGGTGTCCTCAATATTTTTACAAAATTGTTTATTTTTAAGGTACATTTCAAATCACAACTTGTGCATTTACGTAATACACATTCAAACGTTTTCTGTTTATCTTTAGTGTGTGCATGAGTGTGTGTGTATATGGATACAAATACATAACATGTGTATGTGTTTTCAAAAAAATAAAACTCCGGAATGTAAATTTAAAAATTCAGTTTTTTGGG
>NW_007751021.1:3757-4815 GCF_000696425.1 Galeopterus variegatus | reverse complement strand
AAAAAAAAAAAAATTCAGTTTTTTAACTGTATGTTTTGTCTATAATATAACCCAAATCCAAATAGTGTATGGATCCATTTTTATGCCTATTAGCCTGTTGTAGACATTTTCTCATGTAATAAATTATAGGAAGCATGGAAGCTTGTTTGTTTCATTGATTTTGTATAGCAAACATACCTGTAATATGTGCATATTGATTGCTGATGCAGATAAAACATGGTTCATATAGGAAAAATATATATTTTTTTGCATTTATGTGAAGAATACCGTATTGGAGAGAAAAGAGATTTTTGTCTATGAAGGTTTTCCCTAAGTTCCAAATGATTATCTTGAAGTTATAAACAATTCAGCAATCCATTAAACCGTATCCCTAAATTATTCAAGTTTTACACTTAGCCACCTCCTTTCCAGTATTATTAGTTTGTCTCATACCAATGACATTTATAAAATATGTATATGGAAACAGACTAAATAGAACTGGACAATGCTATGCTTCAGTGAGAACAGAACTCATTCAATACATTTCCTTCACCAATATTAGGGATGTGTTTTAGGAAGACCAAAGCTCCTGTTACTTATATTTATTTAGCATTTTCTTCTGATTATAAAGGTAAAAGAGACAGCCTGTAGGAAAAAAAAATACAGATAAGCCAAGAAAATGAAATTAAAATGCACCCAAAAGTCACTATACTGAGATGTACAACTATTAATACCTGTGTTCCTGTCTTCTTAGGATTAGGCCCAAAATCTAAATACTTTTGTTAAAAAATAAAGATGGATCAGGAGCATCTTCCCATGCCAGTGAATATTTTTCAGTTGTTTTACAGCATCATATCTAAGTAATTGCAGATATTATATTTCTGGAACGCACCAAATTGTATTTATAAAACACCATTGGACTTTTAGATGATTTTTAATTTTGTAGTTATTTTTCTTATTTTTAAATGCTCACAATAAAAAGGACTACTATCTATTGAATATTTGCTATGTGTCCAATACAGAACTTAGTGCCCTTCTTGAAGGAGCTAGTCCAGAGGTTGGCAAACTACACCCTGTAG
>NW_007751021.1:1150-3238 GCF_000696425.1 Galeopterus variegatus | reverse complement strand
ACAGAACTTAGTGCCCTTCTTGAAGGAGCTAGTCCAGAGGTTGGCAAACTACACCCTGTAGCCAGCCCCAGTCCCCTGCGTTTTTGTAAGGTTTTATTGGGACACAGCTACATACACACATTTGTTTGCATATTGTCTGTGGTTGCTTTTAAGTCTCAATGGCAGAGTTAAGTAGTTGCAACACAGACTATCTAGCCACAGAGCCTAAAATATATTCTATCTGGCTCTTTACAGAAAAAGTGTGCAGTCTCTGATAGCAGTCTAAAGAAAATTTGTGTGATGATGGAAATGTTCTATATCTGCCCTCTCTCATATGGTAACTACTATCCATATGAGACTATCGAGCACTTGAAATGTGGTTAGTGTGACTGAGGAACTGAATTTCTAATCTTATTTGATCTTGATTAATTTAAATTTAACTTTAAGCAGCCCTATGTGGCTATTGGCTATTGAGTTGGATAACAGCAATGTAGAAGTTTTGCACTATCATAATCCAATGCCCATGTTCTTAACAATAAGAATTTCTGGAGGGCTAAAGATTTAGTAAGTCAAGATTTAGTAGCTAAATCTTTTGCAGTTGTCACTATTTTCACAGTCAATTTCAGTTAATTAGGCAATATGTGGCAAGTAGCCAAAACCATCCTAAGTTTAACATTGAAAGTTACTTAAAATAATTACATGCAATAATAACCTTTTTTTCCTGAACAAAATCAGAAAGTCATATTTTGCAACACTCCAGCAAGCTGTTCTTCTGTTGGTATTATTATCATCTGTTATACCTATTTAGTTAACAGAATAACTGAGTCACAAAGAAAAACAGAAAATCTCAGTTTCTTATAGAATAACAAATCACAGAAATGTGAAAATCCTTTTCGATTCCCTTTATTAAATCATTGAGATCACTTTAAAAGAAAACCTCTATTCTTTTCTTAGATTCAGTTATTATTAATAACTGACCAAAATTGTTGCTTTTTCTCTTAGATTCAGTTAGTAATGTGACTTTTTAGGAGAAACTGAGAGCATGCAGATGAATAGTTATTTTCTCCCATGAGCAAACAGGGCGGCATTAAGACTTCTATGACCCTAGGTACTTTGTCTCAGTGGCTCCCTTCCTGCATTAAAGGAAGGAAGGAAAGAAGGAAGGAAGGAAAGAAGAAAGGAAGGAAGGAAAGAAGGAAGGAAGGGAGAAAGGAAGGGAAGGAGGGAAGATACATACATTTGCAATACACTGTTTTACAATATTATGTAGATTTTATTTCTTCTGATTTTAGAAGAATTTAAAACACTTCTGTGAACCTGTGACAGGAAGTCAGCCATAGGTATGAACTGCCCTTTGGTGGCTAGATTTTAGGAGCGGCACTAAAGAAAGAGGTGCCTCTACTCCAAAATCTTTCCTGCTATTTGCAATTGATTCTTCTGGGATAGAACTGAATTAACCCTTCGAAATTCAAATATTTCGAAAGGTGAGATAACCCGTAAAATCTAATTCATTATGATGAATGGTAATTAACACATAATCTTATCTGGTCATTTACAAAGAACAACAGGGATGGTGAGAAAGACATTAAGTGGCTGCTGGGGTGGGCAGACAAGGGTGTGGACATGTGAGGAACAGGAGGCTATTAAGAGCACACCTGTTGTGCACATGGGCTGCCTGCCACAGCCTGTAAGATCCACTGCCATGGCTGGGGAGGCTGTACGATGCAGTGGTTAGCCATCAAGGACTTGGAGCCAGGCTTCTCCAGTAGGATTGCTGGTTGTCTCACTTCACAGCTGTATGGTCCAGGCACACAACCGCACCTTGCAGGGCCTCTGTTTTCATCTGTGAAATGGGTACTAGAGTCCCTAGTCCCGTTTGATTTTCATTGAGGCTTCAATGACTAAATTAACAACACCACTTCACAGCTGTATGGTCCAGGCACACAACCGCACCTTGCAGGGCCTCTGTTTTCATCTGAGAAATGGGTACTAGAGTCCCTAGTCCCGTTTGATTTTCATTTAGGCTTCAATGACTAAATTAACAACAACTCTTCTCAGAGTTTTGTTGATACTGCTCTATATCCGAAGGTGGAAGGAGGAACACAGAAC
>NW_007751021.1:0-490 GCF_000696425.1 Galeopterus variegatus | reverse complement strand
GGGAAATGCTAACCCAAAATATGGCACCTTGGCATCTGAGAGAACTGCAGAAGCAGAAAGGGCACTCTCAGTGTCCCTCTTCTATTCTCCCCTGAAGACTCTCCTGTGACTGGTGTCCGGCCCTGCACCCAGAGGGAAGGAATGTTACACAGAGACACCAAGAATCTGAACAAGCAGGCCTTGTTAAGCTCCCCCTAGTTTGTCACCAGTACATCACACCCTCTTGTCCTGCAATTGCACTCTGTATGACTGTCTAAAAATAAACGCTTTTCCCTGGGCCTTTGGGTCTTTATTTCTGAAGGCTCCCATTTCATGAACAATTTATATGAAATAAATCTGTATGCTTTTCTCTTGTTAATCTGTCTTTTCTTATAGGGGTCTCAGCCATGCACCTTGCAATGGGTGGAGAAAAAAATTTACTTTTTCTCCCATATCATGCTTCATCCCTGGTCTATAAGATGAAGGAAAAACAAAATCAACATTTTAGTGA
>NW_007751020.1:6914-9613 GCF_000696425.1 Galeopterus variegatus | reverse complement strand
TAGTCCAAGGCAGGTATTTCTGGTTGGCAGATGGCTCCCCATGCAGTGATTTTGGAACTCAGGCTCCTTCTACCTCAAATCACTTTTAACACGTTATATTTTAAGAGCCACATTTTGTTCACTGGCACATGTAGTAATGGAAATAATATTATCACTTAGTTTATACCAACTCTAAATTGAAAGGTATGTAGAAAAATGAATATTAGGATAAACAGATTGTAGAAATATCCATTGGGAGAAAAAAGTCTCTTGTGATATAGGTAAAATCTTTTGACCTTTAGCAACATTCAATTGTGAGTTTCAGAAATTGAAATATTTCTGCTCAAGTTTCAATAGTTTTCTATAGAAAATTTAACTTTCATTTGCTAGAACCCTGATGATAATTTCCCAGACACACAGAGTCAACAAATGATGCTCTGTCCATTTTTTAAAAAATTGCATTTATTATTTACCCCAAAAGGAGAAAAATATAATAAATTATAGGAATAGTTTCTTCAAGTGTATTAATAAAACAGGTCTTAGTGTTTAACACAGTAAGTTTTAGTTTCTTGGAAAACTAGTTTCTGGGGAAGGGCTCATTCTCTGTCAAGGGTATGAAAAATGGAGAAATTGGGAGATCCCCCTCATTTGAAGGATACAAAACTATGGAGAGAAGAGGTTAAATGACTTTTCTAAGATTACACTGATTTTAAGAAGCACAGTGGACTCTGGCCTATGTTCTTTCTACCATAGGACTGTGACTAGTGTTACAGAATCCAAAAGGAAGAAAATTCCAGAGTCAATGGAGTTAACAACATTCAGTGTGACCCACAGATGGAAGGGGTTGAAGACTAAGAAAAGGCCATTGAAATTGGTGATTTTTTTAAAAAAGCTACTAGTGAGACTCAAGGAAATAATTTTGGAAAAATATTGGGAGAGCGGAAAAAAAAAAAAAACCAGTTGAGGAGAGTATAAATAGTTTAGGGTCTAACTTTTTTTTTGAATATTCTGATTTTTTTATTTTTTTAAAAAAGCTACTAGTGAGACTCAAGGAAATAATTTTGGAAAAATATTGGGAGAGTGGAAAAAAAAAAAAAAAACAGTTGAGGAGAGTATAAATAGTTTAGGGTCTAACTTTTTTTTTGAATATTCTGATTTTTTTTTAAACCTGGAAAGATAAAGTGCCTTTAAAAAATAATTTTTTATTTTTAATTTTATTTTATTTTATCTTGTTAGGATGGCTATATATAAACATGGTAACATATTTCAGCAGAATTTCAGGGAAAATTATTTCCCTTTGGGTAAAGAAAGAAAAATGTTTTTTAATGGTGACAGAGTCAATGCATTAATTATTGGTTGTAGAAGGAATTTCCAGAGGCTAGAGGAGTAAGGTCCTTTGGAAAGAATGGCATCTAGGACACTCTCCTTTATTGTGGTGGTTGTTTTGTCACAGATTAAAACACAATTTATATTCAGAACCAAAGCAGGACTTGTCTAAAGCAGTGTAAGCAAGCACCAGCTTTGCATATTTTTGTTTACCTAGCCTTTCAGAAGTTATCAGAAAATTGCATTTAGTTACCACCTGTTTATGCCAGATATGAAGAGGAACTTGAGTAAGCTGTATTTATCCCAAATACAACATACTACAACGTGAATAATTGTTCTTGAATATTCTAACCTCTGCATATATGAGAAAAAAATAAACTCAAAAATTACTCCAAAAAAAATCAAGTCTCTTCCTATCTTTTATACCTTCTATGTATAGTGTGTCTAATGTGCCTTCTACTCAAAGAAAGAAATTTACTTAGTTCTGCCCTATACTGCATTTTATCATAGTATTATTTTTAATTCGTCCATGTGCTGTATCATGGTAACTTCATCAACATGAAATTTTAAATTCACTGGACTATTCATGCTCCTCACTGTGGAAAAAAATGTTACTTTTATTCTAGTATATGAAGCAATCTGCAATTATACACCTCTTGCATCTGCATTTTAACATATTTCTTTGTTTAGCCCTGTGAAATATTTCCATTGTAGGGTGTTACTAGTCTCCAACAAAAAATGAAGAAGGATTAGGAGAGTTCAAGGAAATAATTTTAACACGTAAATAAGGTACCTGTGTTGATTTAAATCATCAGTGAAAGTAAATGTGTATAAAGACAATCTACTGCTTTGAGTACTTTTTGATCTTCACTATTTTTACAGCCTCGTTCAAATGTGAAGAACCTTATTCTACAGACACCTTCTCTGTTGCGTTGGGGCATCAAACGTGCTAGCTTTAAGTATTTGTGGAAAGATAGGGTACTCTCAAGAGGCTCTAGCTTAAATTTGAATTCTAACTAACTGTTCACATAATATTTATGTTCACTTCTCTTTTTCTCTTTTGTCTTCTTCCTCCTCCTCCTTTTCCTTCTAATACAGAGACTTAGTTCCAATTTGGCATTGTTTTTATTAGGACTTAGCATTATCAAGTAGTTATAGGTCCCCAAAACCTACAGTAGCTGTTTCTGTTTCATTACGTACTAGGTTTGGAATGCAATTGATTTAAACTTGTTAATCAGGAAACTCATTTATTCTGAGAATAAAAACCAAGAGAACCATTATCAGATGGCTATTTACATTTTAAGTATCTTTAATACTGTTTTAAGAGAAGAGAGGCTGCCATCTTGTGTATGATGTGTTTATTGCTACTTTAAAGTGGACCTGTTCAGACCAAG
>NW_007751020.1:1733-6730 GCF_000696425.1 Galeopterus variegatus | reverse complement strand
GGCTGCCATCTTGTGTATGATGTGTTTATTGCTACTTTAAAGTGGACCTGTTCAGACCAAGATTTAGTTCTTTGTTGACTTAAATTACATTAAAGGCTAAACGATTGTACAAAATGTTGAAGTATTCATCAGTAATCTGATTTCTAAAATAAAAACATAACATTGGGGACATGTACTCCTTTACTACATGATAAAATATTATAGAAACCGTCTAATTCCTCTTTTTAAAACAATTTGATACTGGAATTGAGAAACAATTGATATGCCCTAGGTTTAGAATACTCTAGAACTTTAAAGCATGGTTTTTATACTTACAAAATGACATAATAATGTTTTTAAAAACAAATTCTGAAGTTAAGGCTATCTGACAAAATGAATGTATAAAAGGTTGCTTTTGAATATGACATTAATAACAGTAAAATCTGAATTTTAATTTCAAGCTAACACTTTCTAATTTCATCTCCCACATTTTTTGCTCTTTTTAAATTTCATAATCACCATTAAAAAACATTTTAATGAGGATAACGGTCCAGCTAATGAGAATGAGCATATGTTGATAGAAAATGTATGGGAACCACAAAGTGTGCAGCAGAGTTGCCCTAACTTTGGTTTGCCAGCAGAACCACAGGCTGCACAATAATTTGATGAATATTAGTGCCATCTTGTGGTTCAATAGAACATTGCAACAAAGTAGCACTAGCGCATGAATATATTGTTTTAGTTTTTTGAACCAATGAACTAATTTTTTGTGTGTGTGTGTAATATTTATTAAAGATTAACCACATGTTAGTGGCTTGGGCTTACTGGGAAATCTATTATAATAAAATGACTGAGTTCACTGGAAAGTCTGTTACAGTAAAATAACCCCCACAACATGTGAACTTTCTTGCTATGAAATATAATAAGGTAGCATTTTTCAAAGAGAGATCTAAGGATTGTTAGTCCTGAAAGGTGCACTCAAGAAATGTAGACCCCCACAGTCAAAAAAGCCTGGTGAATTCTGCATGTCATCCTCCCTTCTTGGAGAGTCACATTCACTTATTTAAAGGCTAAAACCATTGAATTTATTTAATTTTCTTTCAAATCAGCACTTTTCCAAATATGTTTGATCAGAGAACTCTTTAAAAAAACAAATACATAATATCTATTAATATCACCAGATAATATCTTGCTAAAATAAGCTTGGTAAAAACACTTCCAAACATAGAAGCTTAGAGCATTAGTGACAAATCTTTTACTGAACCATACATAATATCTATTAATATCACCAGATAATATCTTGCTAAAATAAGCTTGGTAAAAACACGTCCAAACATAGAAGCTTAGAGCATTAGTGACAAATCTTTTACTGAACTCAAATTAAAAGGACAATGTCTCCAGTTACCCATATTGGAATCACAACAAACTGAAGATCTTGAACTATTAAGGACTCTTAATGACTGAGGTTCCCTTAAGTTAGGAGCTTGAAAGCTATTGGAAATTTCTTAAAGAAACTTGGCTATATTTAAACCTTATTAAATTTTAATAATACCACCCAGAGGGCTGTATTTGATGGCTGCAAAGAAAGAAATGTAGCAAATTTTTTCCTATGAAGTCAAAACAAGGAGAAAAATGTTAGATGACTGACCCACCATGAGTGTATACCTGTATCTGTTTTTTTCTGTACTTTTGGGTGTGAAATTTGCTGACATACTTACCGTCTCCAGACCAGTTCACCTTGTGACCCAAACCACACACTCATAAAGTATTGCACCATCATAATGTGTCTTCGGACCCTAAAAAACAGCCTCTCCCCTTCTCTCCTTGACAATCCTTGATATCTTTGTGCCTATTGCAGTCTCAAAATCTGTTCTTAAACCATAACTTAACTCTTAGATTACACTTTTTAGCTGACATTTTACTTCTTTAGGCCACTGGATATTTACTGCTTCAAATGGCACCATAGATATGACACGAAGAATGAAAAAGGTTGTGTTTGGAGGCGGCATGGTGTAGCAGTTAAGTTTCAAGTCCAAGCCACCTGCTGTACAATTTAGGGAATTTACTCTCCTATTCCATGCTGCAGTTTCTCCTACTGTAAACTCATGTCTGATATAATAAGTGTTTCATAAATGTTAGCTATAGTGATCTAAGTTCCTTTTTATATCATCAAGATATGTATCATCAAGACCTAGTGGACCACCCAGCAGGATTCCAGGAACCAGCTTTACCTCATGCTGCAGTTTCTCCTACTGTAAACTCATGTCTGATATAATAAGTGTTTCATAAATGTTAGGTATAGTGATCTAAGTTCCTTTTTATATCATCAAGATATGTATCATCAAGACCTAGTGGACCACCCAGCAGGATTCCAGGAACCAGCTTTACCTCACTCTTAGGGGATTTTGACAGTTAAACTACTTAGTGATTGAGGAAGATGTTTCTGTGAAGGAGCTAGAAGCAAATTCCTTCTCGAAAAGACTTACTTTTGAGTGTAGAGGCCTCTGTGCTAAATTACTAGAGGTTATGGAGTTGGATATTAATATCAATAACTGTTGACAAACCCAACAAGCTCGAGTTTCTCGAGATCACTTTTCTTGTAAGAGGACTAATCACAGTTTTTTGGGAACAAAGAATAGAGGATTGATACACCTCAAAATGAACGAGTGTTTTGTGATGATGTGCTAGAAAAAGCACGAGTTCATCTCATGTCCAGATTTGTGATTGAGTCTGGCCCCTGCCACATCCTTGTTAACAACACGACCTGGAGCAAGCCACTTAACCTTTCCCAGTTTTGTCCTCTATAGTATCTAAATGATTACCTAACAGTTTTACACAATAGTTTTACAATACCACTTTAAAGTTAAAGAAGGAAAATATGGTGTCCAGATTTCCTAAATTGCTGAGTAGAAGAAACATTGGACTTGGAGTCCGAAACTCTAAATTTGCCGTCCACTCCTGTCACTTGTAGCTTACTCATTATGAGATTTGAGGTAAGTCACACTGAATCTCAGATTGTTTCTCACGTGCAGTATAGGTTGATAATATATGCTTTTTCCAAATTCACAGAGCTGTTATGAGAATTGTCTTAGTTCATCTGTGCTGCTGTAACAAAATATCTTAGACTGGGTAATTTATAAACAGAAGTTTATTTCTCACAGTTCTGGAGGCAGGAAGTTCAAGATCAAGGTACCAGCAGGTTCAGTCTCTGGTAAGGGCTGGTTTCTGCTTCCAAGATTGTTTCTTATTGCTGGGTCCTCCAGAAAGAACAAACAGTGTGTCCTCACATGGCAGAAGGGATGGAAGAGGTGAACTTGTCCCCTACCCAAGAGCTTTTTTATAAGGCACTAATCCATTTAAGAGGGTGGAGTCCTCATGGCCTGGTCACCTCCTGAAGGCCCCACCTCTTAATACTATTGCATTGGGGATTTAGTTTCAACGTGAGTTTTGGATTGGACACAAACATTCAAACCATAGCAAGGATGTATTTGATAGCACTCTCACTCTGTACACTGATTCATTTACTCACTCATTTAACAAACACTTATTAAGATTAAGAAGAGTGACATCAGCAAGATGGCAGAACAGGAGGTTTGACCCCACATGCAGTCACAGAAACACTGAAATAAACATCTATCCACACATGAAAATACCTTCATGAGACCTTTGGATTATGAGTGAGAAATTACAACATGCTAGTGGATTATAGAAATGGGAAAAGACACAGTGAAGAGGGCTAGAAGGACAGAATTGCTCTACTCCTGTCACTCCACTCCCAAGATCACACAGCTCAGAGCCTAGAGAGATCCCTCTTTCCAGAAGCTCTCTTGTGGGGAGAGTGAAATGTGCATCTGAATTTCCCACAGACCCAGGCTCCAGACCCACCCCAGCACCAACTGCTCCCTGCAGGAAAAAACAAAACAAAACAAAACAAAAAACCTGCCACCCAAGAATACTTTAGCCAGCAAAGCTGTCCTTCAGAACTGAGGGAGAGATGTAGACCTTCCCAGACAAACAAAAGCTGAGGGAATTTATCACCACCAAGCCTACCTTTCAAGAAATGCTAAAGGGAGTTCTTCAAGTTGAAATAAAAGGATGCTTATTAACAACTTGAAGACATATAAAAGTATAAGACTCATTAATAAAGGTAAGAATATAGTCAAATCCAGAATACTCTAATACTATAATGGTGGTGCATAAATCACTTTTAACTCTGGCATAAAAGTCAAAAGACAAAAGAATTAAAAATAACTATAGCAAAGTATCTACAAAACAACCAGTAAACAGTTAACAAAATGACAATATTAAATTCTTACCTATTAATAATTACTATGAATGTAAATGGCTTAAATTCTCTAATCAAAAGACATGGAGTGGCTGAATGGATTTAAAAAAAACAACAACAAGACTCAACTATGTGCTGCCTACAAAAGACTCACTTCACCTTTGAGGACACACATAAATTGAAAGTAAAGAAATGGAAAAAGATATTCCATGCAGATGGAAACCAATAAAGAGCAGAGATAGCAATACCTATATCAGACAAAATAGACAAAGTAAAACTAAAAAAAGACAAAGAAGGTCATCATATAATAGGTCATTATGTAATAATAAAATGGTCAATTTATTATGAGAATATGTCAGTTGTAAATATACATGCACCCAACATTGGAGTACCTAAATATATAAAGCAAATATTAATAGATCTAAAGGGAGGATAGACTGCAGTACTTCAACACCCCACTTTCAGCCATGGACAGATCAAAGTCAATAAAGAAACACTAGACTTAAACTACACTTGAGACCAAAGGCACCTAAGAGATATACACAGAACATTCCATCCAATTGCAGCAGATTACACATTCTTCTCAAGCACACATGGAACATTCTGCAGGATATATCATAAGTTAGGTCACAAAACAAGTCTTAACAAATTTAAGAAGATTGAAATCATATCAAGTATCTTTTCTGAACACAAAGGTAGAAAAATAAAAATCAATTACAGGAGAATAACCAGT
>NW_007751020.1:0-971 GCF_000696425.1 Galeopterus variegatus | reverse complement strand
AAGTATCTTTTCTGAACACAAAGGTAGAAAAATAAAAATCAATTACAGGAGAATAACCAGTATCTTACTAGCATAAAATCAGACACAAAGACCAATGGAACAGAATAGAGAACCCAGAAATAAATACATCATACACGGTCAACTAATTTTTGACAAAGATGCCAGGAGCACGCAATGAAGGAATGACAGTCTCTTCAATAAATGGTGGTGGAAAAACTGGATATCCATATGCAAAAGAATGAAGTTTGACCCTTACCTTACACCATATACCAACATGAACTCAAAATGGATTAAAGACTTAAATGTAAGACCTTACTCTGGAAAACTTCTAGAAGGAAATTGTAGAATGTAAGACCTTACTCTGGAAAACTTCTAGAAGGAAATTGTAGGAAAAAAAAAATTTGTCCTTGACATTGGTCTTGGCAACTATTTTTTGGATGTGAAACCAAAAGCACAGGCAGCAAAAGCAAAAATAGGCAAATAGGAAGACACCAAACTAAAAGGCTTCTGCATAGCAAAAGAAGCAATCAACAAAATGCAAAGGCTATCTATGGACGGGGAGAAAATATTTTCAAACCACTTATCTGATAAGAAGCTCATATCCAAAATATATAAGGAACTACTACAACTCAATAGCTAAATAAATGAATGAATGAATGAATGAATGAGTAAGTAAGTAAATAAATAAATAAATAACTTTATTTAAAAAAAAAACTTGGGGAAAGAACATGAATAAAAATGTCTCCAAAGAAGACATACAAATGGCCAACAAGCATATGAAAAGGTCCTCAGCATCACTAATCATCAAGGAATTTCAAATTAAAAACACAGTGAGATATCACCTCACACCTGTTATTATTATTAAAAAAACAAAAAAGATAATGTGTAGGCCAAGTTGTGGAGAAAAGGCGACCCTTGTACACTGTTGGTGGGAATGCAAATTGGTGCAGACATATGGAAAACAGTATGAA
>NW_007751019.1:9035-9614 GCF_000696425.1 Galeopterus variegatus | reverse complement strand
TAAATATTAATTAATTATATATAATATAATAATATCAAGTTATATTATTATTATTATTATTATTATTATTATTATTATTATTATTTCCCTTCATTTCCTTTCCTTTACTTTTCTCCGATTAATTTTTCCTTGCACAGAAATACTTTGCCTTTCTTTAAACATTCCTTATATTCTCATTCTATAACCAGTTTAAAAATGATATTTTATTACCCCATAATAATATTGGAATGTACTTAATTCACCCGTAAATCCTACTGAAATTATCGTTTAGTTACTGATAGAAAAACTTTCTGCACCTTACCAAATCTGTAAGTCTGTGGCTTATGGAAATTGGTGGCCATAAGGAGTAGTCAGCCACAATAAATTTGCAACTTCCTTGTATAGCAGGAATCTCATATTCAAGCAGGGATACTTGTTTCCATATTAATTGGGTTTTTCCTGTACCTTTTACCATATACCACTCAATCTATCAGCCACTACTGCCTGCTGCTGGAATAGCATGTTTGTGGCTGATGCTTTTGAGCCTTATATGCAGTTTGTTCTTCTGCTTTGATATTTTATCTCTCATTATCATTCTAT
>NW_007751019.1:0-8262 GCF_000696425.1 Galeopterus variegatus | reverse complement strand
AATTATGATAATTATCTTTATCATCAGGTAGGTAAATATTATAACATTTTCTTTTACATAGTGCTTCTATTTATAACTGAAGTACATTTAATTAATTACTGATTGTGACAGTAGTTACATTCCTTTTGCTGCTCTCCCTTGGTCTTTCTTGGTATTACTAAAGTTTGGATAATGCCCAATTTATGCTATTTATGGCTTTTATCCACTGTCAATATTAATACAGAGAGAAACCAGCAGATGTAGATATATTAGTGACTACACTGGATTTTTTTCACTTACTGTTATTTCTATTATCAAAGTATATATTTTTTAAGCTTTAGTATCACATTGAGGGTGAAATAAAAGTTGGGACTTGGAAAAATTATTTTGGAACAGGAGGAAAAGTACTTAAGAAATAAAGAATGAGATCCAATTAAAAAATTGATTGGTGCATAAAACATCATATAATTAGGATCACTTAAAAATTTAATTTCCTAGTTCTTTACATATAATCAATTTTTTCAATGTGTTAAGCTAAAGATATTGTAACTATGGTCCAAATATATGCTGTCTACAGTAAATACACTTTAGATTCAAAAATACAAATACCTTGAAAGTGAAATAAATTATTTTTACAGTAGGAATTAAAGACTTCGATACCCCTTCCTTAATAGAGCAACCATGGATAACATTAAAAAGGAAACAGTAGAATTAAAAAACATATATGTCAACAAGACCTAATAGATATCTATTTGACATTTGACCTAATGGAAACAGAATACGTTCTTTTCAAGTGCTCATGGAACATTTTCCGAGATAGACCAAATGACAAACAATGAAACAAGCATCACTAAATAAAAAACAATAGAAATCATACCAGTGATACTCAAACCACAATAAAATAAAATCAAAAATCACTGACAGAAAAAAACAAAAATTCACAACTGTGTGGAAATTAAGTAACATGTTCCTAAATAACCAATGGGTGGAAAAAAAAGTCCTCTAAATGCCTCCCATTTCTCAAATGAGGAGGCTGTCCTAGTCCATAATGAGGCATCTCTTGGTCAGGTCAATGGCTTGACAATGCATCAACTTTGGACCCAGCTCATCCTTGTATTGGGATGTTCCGCAGTTAATTATTAAGGCAGACTCAGAGTTACCTCAGCAGAATAAAATAGGCAACCCCTCACAGAAACATTAAAATATAAGCATAAACATTCAGAACCAATATTTTTAGATTTTGGAAAACTGTTAAGAAAAACACAGTTTATAAATGACAAGAAAAATGGGTGCTCTTTTTTCTTGTTCTTTCAGGACCCCCTCCACAAAATGGTGACAGTCTTGAAGGCAGCCTATGTTCCCAGTGTAGGACCATGGTTTCTGGTTCTGGGTAGAGAAGAACAGACTTCACTGAAAATTTTTCTGTATGCCTGATATAAACTCTCTGAAGACTACCTGAAACACTGAGGCAAAGTTCGTATTTGTCTTTTACCTAATTCAGAACTCAGGTTGGAAAAAGAGTAAACATTGCTCAAAAACAGGGCTAGTTAATTTAGCAACCCAAAAGATACCTGGGGCAAAAGATTAAGTTCTAGACATATAAGAGATGTTCTGATGCCCAAGAGGAACATCTAGAGAAGTGGTTCTTTAGAAAATTCGGATATTCAAAAGCACCCAATTGTATAGGGAGATTAAGAAAGCCATGTGCTTGCTCAGGGCAAGACACACACTCAGTAGAGACCTAAGAAGATCCTAAACTTTCACTTTAGACTGATCCATAGTCTTAATGCTAGCCTGGCTAAATATCCAAGGAGTTCTATGGCACAGAGCTGATCTCAAAAATTGTGAGAGACACTTTTTCTGTTTGTTTGCTTGTTTGTTTATTAACTTGTTTTAGCCCCTAATTATAATATATATGATTACATTATAATTATACATCATATATAACATATATTATATATAATTTATATATGCAATTATATATATATATATATATGTATGTATCTGTCAATACACTAGGTAAACATAAGCTAAGGAACAGACACTTCTGTTAGAGAAATAATTTAGATTAAGCTAAAGTTCAATAAGTTAGAAAACAGCAAAACAGACAGCTACAGCCTTCGAGGATCAAAGAAATAGCAGACCATGAGGAAGAGGGAGAATTTGATTTCTAAAGTTACCACACAATAGTAAACAAATATCCACATTTCAGCAAAAATCACTAGGCCAACAAAGAAACTGGAAAATTTGGCAAATTCAACAGAGCAAAAGAAATTAACAGAAACTATACCTGAGGATATCCAGACATTGTATTTACTAGACAAAGTTTTAAAACAACTGTGTTAAATATACAGAGCTAGAAGAAAACCAAGAACTAAAAGAAATCATTAAAATGATAGATGAATTAAATTATAATGCCAAAAAATGAAATAGAAGTTGCAAAAAACGGGAATCCAAAAAAATTTGGGAGCTGAAAATGTAATTTCATAAATGAAAAATTTGCTAGCAGAGTTCAACAGCAGATCTCAGCAAGAAGAAAATATAGTTAGAGTTCAAGTATAGGTGAGGGAGTTTAGTTGTGTTGTCCCCTCCAAAACTCATGTGGAAATTTGATCTCCAATATGGCAGTGTTGGAAGCTGATTGAGTCATGGGGGTGGATCCTTCATGAATGGATTAATGCCCTCCCTTGGGGAGGGGTTTCTGAGTGACTTCTCGCTCTATTAGTTCCCACAAGACCTGATTGTTTAAAAGATTCTGGAGCATTCTATCCCTCTCTTGCTGCTTCTTGCCATGTGATCTGCTTGTACCCACCGGCTGCTGCCACTTTCTTCCACGAGTAGAAGCAGCCTGAGGCCCGTGCCAGATGTAGTTGCCCCAGAATTGTAAGCCAAATAAACCTCTGTTCTTTAAAAATTACCCAGTCTCAGGTATTTCTGTTATAGCAACACAAAATGGACTAACACAATAGGAAGCTTGAAATTACCAAAATGTGTTGGCAAATATAAAAGCCAAAATTATTGTATTTTTTATTTATACATTCAGTTAATATTTTCCAAATTATTTAAAAGAGAAATGCATAATAATAATTCTATGTCATTGGGTATAAAATGTATAAAAATATAATTTATGACAGAAACAACATAAAGGTGTGGAGTTATATAGGAGCAGAGTATGCTGTTGAAGTTAACTTATTACCAAAACAAACTAGATTATAATAAATTTAAGCTTTTAAATGGATTATGCATAGTAACTACAAAGAAATTATCTACACAGTATATATACACAAAAGGAAATGAGAAGGAATTCAAAATGACTTACTACAAAAAAAAATGAAAACAAGAAGACAGTGATAGAGAAAATGAAGGACATGATATTTATGATATACAGAAAACAAATAGCAAAATGACAGCAGTAATTCTTTTCTTAGCAGTAATTATTTGAAATTTGAAAGTATCAAATTCTTCAATCCAAAGGCAGAAATAATCAAAGTGGGTTAAATAAAATGACAAGAGACTCACTTTAAAGACACAAATATGTTGAAAGTTAAAGGAAAGAAAAAGATATTCCACAGAAATTATAACCAAAAAGAGAGCTATAATACTATCAGACAAAATACACTTTAAGTTCAAAACTCTTATAAGATAAAAAACATATTATATGGGATTTCCAGTCAAGATGGTGGAGTAGAAGGTCCCCAGCATCACTCTCTCCCATGAATCAACCAATTTACAACTAAAAAAATGAAAAATCAGCCAAACTGGGGCCACTGGAGCTCAGCGGAAGAAAAGGAGAGACCTACAGAGCTCACGAAGGTGGGGGAAGCCACGATGAGAGAAAGAAAAAATTGCTCTGAGCATTTTTGGCTGCAGCCACTTTAATGCTAAAACTTCAGAATGCAGCCGCTTTAATGCTAAAACTGCAGAGTGCATGGAGCAGGGGCCAGCAGAAGCCACAGCTATGCCCTTTAGATGGAGTTACTTGGAGGTGGCAGGGGAGAAGAGGTCTTTGGTGGCCCCCAGGTCACCAAGACCACTAATAGGGTTCCTGTGGACCCACACAGGAGCAAGGAGCAAGATCAACTGAAAAGGGGGAGCCATTCAGAGGCTGGTGAGTCATCACAAGGGATTGGTGCAGGGCCCATCCCATGGGAAGTATTTGGAGCATGGGCAGTGGGGGAGAGAGGCCCACCAGGAGAGCACTGGGACACAGCAATCATAGCTGATCTTCCTCCCAGTCAGCAAAGGGCCACTCAGAGGAGACTGCTTGGGAATGCATAATTGCATGGAGTGCAGTTTGATGAAAAAACTCGGGCCGAGATCAGAGTTTCTACACAACTCAGGTTCACCAGGTCTCTGGAAAGCTGGAAATACCTATAAGATCAACGGTTAAACCCTGAGCTGCACAAAAAGCCTTCCCTAGGGAAACAGCAGCAAAGCAGCAATTTAGCTCAACAACACAGCTCAAGTACTGGTTTCCACAGAAGTTCCCCCAAGTTAGAAGTAAGCAAAAGGACAAAAATTTAGTTCAGGCCCAGGCATACCACCAATGCCTTGGGGTCCACCAGGTGACATGAGGCATGGAGCCAGGGGCAGGACTCCTGCCCACAACCACTCACACCACAAGCACCCTGGGACTCACTCAGGAACCCGAGGCTTAGAGCTGGGGACTGGACCCCATTCCCACATCCAGTCACACCACCAATGCCTTGGTCCCACCTGGACACCTGTGGCAAGAAGAAGAGGACCAGACCCCCTCCCACAACCAGGCACACTGCCAGCCCCAAGGTGCATGCCAAAAACATCACCTCCATGTGGTGGCCCACCACAGACACCACAATAACCATGGCTGCTGCAAAAGCAGCTAGATGCCACAATCACCATGCAGATAGTCTGCCAGCCACTGGAGGAGTGCATTGACACAAGGAGAGTTACCAGCGGAGATAAAGAAAAGAAGAGGATGTCTCTCTCCACAAAGCCCATTTCAGAGTGACAGAAGAAGCATCTGCTCTAGGATGATATTGGGGGACCTGATCACACTTCTCAGCATTGGATAGATCATCTAGGCATCAAATCAACAGAGTAACCATTATTCTTTCAGAAGGAGAGACAAATTTAGGATAATTAGAGGGGGAAGGGAGGAACAAGAGGAGGATGGGGAGAGATTGGACAAGGGGAATAAAGAATAATTATGATTTGCAACAATATATATGATAGTAATATTGATTTGATCAGCATATCTCAATGTTGAACCTCAAAAATATGTATAATCAATTTTGATTCAATAACATTTAAAAAAACATATTATAAGTTAAAAGAGTGTCAATTTATTAAGAAAGTATAACAATTATAAACAATTATTCACCAAACAACATAGCCCCAAAATTTAGGAAGTAAGCACTGACAGATTTGGGGAAAGAAAAAGTATTACAAAAATAGATGGAGATTTCAATACATCACTTTCAATAACTAACAGAGTATTGATACAGAAAATCATTAAAGAAATAGAAGACTCGGAAAACATTATAAAACAATTTGTTTTATCTCTATATCTATATCTTTACCTATATCTGTATCTCCATTCTGCAACAGCAAAGTATTCTTTTTACTTGAATACACATTCAGCATTCTACAGGATAGATCATATGCCATATGTTATCTGACAAAACAAAACCTCATAATTTTTAAAAATTGAAATCACACAAAATTTTTTTTCCCAGCACAAGAGAATAAAACTGGAAATAAATCAATCTGCTATATTTTATTATTTAAAATTTTTATATACATATACTCTCTAGTGATACAAATTAGAACTCTGATTATTTTTGAAAGGTAATGATCACAAGGAATCACAAAGAAAGTTTCCAGGATGCTCACAATGTTCTATTTCTGATCTAAATCTTATGTTTTACTTTTGTATAAATCCACTGATCTGTATATTCATAATTTGTGAAAAAGAACCAGAAACATTGGATGTTTGTCTCACATATGAATTCATATGATAATATCCTATATAGGACATTCACAAATGAAAACCAAATGTAATGATATAATTTCATGATCAAATTTTATTAATTTTTGTAAGCTTAATTTAAATTTATGAGATGTAAATTGTATAGTCACCAATTGAACAAATTAAAATATTTCAAAATATTATTACCTAGTAGAGAAAAACCCTGATTCACATCAAAGACCAAAATAATAAATCAATGAATTAAAGTCTGAAGTGTTTTAGGTAAAGTTTTAACAATTTCAGAAGAATGTGTAGGGAAGCATTTTAACATGTTGGGAAAAAATAGAATTTCTTAAAGAGGTTATAAATAATGCTTATCTTAAAAGAAAAGGTTTGGAAATACAATTCCATTAAGATAAAGAACATCTATTTAACAAATACATCATAAAGAAATTAAAAGTAAGTTTCAATCTGGGAGACTGTGTTTGTAACACAATAGCAAATAAAAGATTACTTAGCAGAAAAATATATAATATATATATAATCTTAAAAACATATAAAATGAGGGAAAAGGCATGGTTGATTAAGCGAGAAAATTTCATTAAAATTTCACAAAAGTGAAAATAGTGGTTGAAGGTTTTCAAGCCAACTTTTACAGAAAAACATGATTTTCCCCACACATGCCAAAATTCAAGAATATTGTTTCCTGACAGAAACAAACCCAAGATGTAGTAGAACCCAGCAAATATCCACTTTTTATGGTTTGCTATGTGGTATAGACTAAACTGCTTTATCAAGCCTTAGGAGATAAAGTGGTCTACATCTGATTTGGTAACTAGGACACTGGATTTTGTACTTTCAAAGTAGAAAACAGTTACAAAATAAACTGGGGTTAAAGCAAAATATAGGGCACGTACAGTCAGAGAAAAATCCCTGGTAATAGCAGGACCAAAACTGTGATTGGTTCATACTCCTAAGCTTTCATCATGCTTAAGGTAACAACCAATAATCCACAGGGTCAGGATTTGAAATTGTATCTATCCACCAAAGGAGGCCTTTCCTTTTCATACGAAATACCATTAGAAGAAAGAATCTGATTCTGATGTTTGGTATATTTTGACTTGGTCTGTCCTAGTGAGTCAGATTTAGAAGGGTTCTCTTTAAGATTTCCAAAGGAGTGCTTGGCAAATTAGACAGCAAGCATGTATCTTATTAGCTCCTAGCAAATGTCAAGTCGTTTAAATTTCAGAGAGTTAATGATGTATTTCTGGATGTTTTCTTATGTCATTATTTTCTACTTTATTTTAGAACACCTAGAAAATTTTGTTATTTTGTGAATTGTGAAAATTCAAACTTTTAAGTAGTTCCAGAAAAGAAACTCTTTCTGAATGTGTAGCAAGTTTAATATATAAATACATATTATACATATATGAATACATGGACAGTAATATATAGCATTACTATATACACTGTATATACTATATACATTATATACTGTGTACTATTTGAATATAATCTTCATAATATACAATATATATGCATCCTATATGTCATATACTATATATTCTATATACTAGTATATATTTTTTCTGAACAGTAGAGACATGGCTAGGATAAGGTCTCATGTGACTATGTAAATCTGCCTTTTTTCAGAATCCTGGTTCATACCTCACTATCTAAGCATGTGAGGAGCTATGTGAAAAAAAAAAGAAAATGACAACGTTATATATGTTCTTTTCACATCATCCATCTGTCCCTTATTCACTCTAATTAAAGATAAATGAGAATTTTTTAAAGTAATTTCATTAGGATAAAGACTAAACTGCTGAAAAAAAAATACAATAGCTTAAATAAGAGTGAAGTTTATTTCATGCACTTGGAACAACTTAAAAGTCCAAAGAGGCAGATTTGCTTGGTGATTTTTCTTTCAGGAATCCATTTTCTCCCCATTTTAGTATTCCATCTTTCCCACAGATGTTGTCTTCATCAGCATGGTTGATGCTGCACCTCCACCACATCAATTTTTCGGTCTGAAAGAAGGGAAAAATGAGGGTGATTTGGTAAGAAATCTCCTTTTAAACAAATGCACACCTCATTTCTATTCATGTTTCTTTACTGAGAACTTATGTACAGAGCCATGCATGGCTATACATGTGAGGATAAGAAAAGTAGTTCACAACTGTGCAGCCTTATGCCCAGAAAGAAGAGGATAATAGATTTGGGGGGACAACTAGAAGACTGCCAGTGTCCTTCCTACAACCACCAAATACCTGTGCACACTCTTCTTTCAATAAATTGAACTCACTCTCTCCCCAAGGGACAAAAGCCCAGGT
>NW_007751018.1:9063-9616 GCF_000696425.1 Galeopterus variegatus | reverse complement strand
CAATGGTTAATTTTGTCATGAATTTAAAAGTCAAAATGGAGAATTTTTCAGACAAGAACTAGAAAGTGTGATAAGAATAAAATGGACATTTTTACAATAAAAATATAATAATTGAAGTTAAAACTAAATACTTTTGTTTTTTGATCATACTATAGACACTGAAGATAGTTAAAGATTTGAAAGATAAACTGAAAGAAAATATGCATATGATAACAGAAAGACAAAATGAGAGAAAATAATAGAAAAGGGTCTAAGAGACATCACTGAGTGAAATGGTAAAAATGCTTAACACATGTTTAATTACAGCCACCCCCCCCCAAATAAAAGAAAATGGTAACAATTGAAAAGATAATTGCTGAGAATTTTCCAAAACTGAAGAAAGACATCATGTCATAACCTCAAGAAATGCTAGAGATTCCAAGAAGGAAAAATGATATATAGAAAGATCATAATAAAACCAATGAAAATCAAAGACCAAGAGAAAATATTAAAAGCAGGCAGAGAAAAAGCATATTACTTTCAAAGGAGTCTGACAGCAAACATATCAATAAAA
>NW_007751018.1:0-8220 GCF_000696425.1 Galeopterus variegatus | reverse complement strand
AGCAGGCAGAGAAAAAGCATATTACTTTCAAAGGAGTCTGACAGCAAACATATCAATAAAACCAATGGAAGCCAGAAAATGATAAAATTATATCTTCAAATGATAAAAGTAAAGGACTGCCAATCTAAAACCCTATACCAAGCAAAAGTATTGTTCAAAAATGAAGGTAAGAGGGGAATGAGTAAAGTATTCTAAAGACCTTGCTTTGTCTGGGATGTGGGACTGTCTCCTTTAATAGTGATAAATAGTAATAAATCAATCAAATGAAAACTCAGATGGTTTAGAATCACCTGATTAACAGTCAAAGAAATATCTATATATAAAGCAGAGAAAATGATACCAAGTGGTAGTAGGGAATGCAGGAAAGAATAAATGTAAACAGAAAGGGCATATAGGGGACAAAATGCAAATTTGACTCAACTATATTATTAAAAGTGACAAAGTAAAAAAATAAAGCAACATTAAACTCAAGTAAAGTAGAAAGAAAAGAATGATATTTATAAAATATAAAGCAACTATAAAATACAAAGAATTATCATATGCCAAAGTCTAATTAACAATATACATGTAGCAAGATTAATCAATTAAACACAAATAACAAATATCAGGAATAAAAATGTGGCTATAATTCCAGATTACATAACTACTAAGATGCCTGTAAAAGGTTATTTGAAACAATTTTAAGCTAATAAAAAGTAAAAATTCAAGTAGAATTTTTCAAAAATTCCTTGAAAAACACATCGTACCAAACTGGGCACATAAAACAACCCAAAATTAGAAAAGTACTGAAATGTCTGGAGTAATTTAATCAATAGTAAAAAAATGTTTTGCACAAATAAAACCCCAACCCAAACAGTTGATTCAAACATGAATTTTCAAAACTTTCAATAAAAAAACCCCATGAATCTTATGCAATATATCCCAAAGAATAGTAAAAGAGAGAATACTTTCCAACTTGTTTCACGATGGTGATATAACTTTGATACTATATCTCAACAAGCATAGCACAAGATCTATTACTATCTCAACAAGCATAGCACAAGAAAAGAAATATTACAGACCCTTTCTCATGAACATAAATTTTTTAAAAAATCCTAAATAAAATACTAAAAAACAGTACCAAGCAACACACAATCAACAAGCATAGCACAAGAAAAGAAATATTACAGACCCTTTCTCATGAACATAAATTTTTTTAAAAATCCTAAATAAAATACTAAAAAACAGTACCAAGCAACACACAAAAAGGGTAACACAGATGATCAAAGTAGATTTCAGGTAACAGGTATTTAACATAGGCTTAAAATTTGAAAATCAATCAATCAATTTGCCAATGAATCATATTAATGAATAAAAAGTAGAATATTTGTTTAATCATTTCAACACATGAAGAGAAAACATTTAATAAAGTTCAGTTTCTATTCATAATTAAAACTTAAAAACTCTTAACAAAGTAGAAATAAAAGGAAACTACCTTAAAACACATTCAACTTTATATTCAGTGGCAAAATGCTGAAAGATTCCACCTGAAACTGGAAAAAAGATAAGGATGCCATACTACCAACACTTCTTCTAATGCTATACTAGAATTCACATTCAGAACAGTAAGGAAAAAATAGGTGAGAAAAGTTTAAGGAAGCTAAGAGAAGAAATAAATATATCATTATTCACAAATGACATGTTTATATCCATAGAGAATCAAAAATATGTACAAATTATCACCATTTAGCAAGGTCTATGGATACAAGTTCAACATATACAAACCAATTTTATTTAAATATAACAAAAACTAAAAATTCTAAAATAAATATTTAAAATTAACAAACCTTTTATGATATATTAAAAAACATTACAGACCTGGGCAAAGATCTAATAAAAGATGTGTAAGATTTCTTCTCAAAAACTATGAAATATTGAGAGAAATCAACCAAAATAAATGGAAGAAATTATCACCTTCAAGAATTTGAAGATTTGGTATTATAAAATTGAGAATTCTTCCCCAAATTGTTCTCTAGAGTTAATGCAATACAATCTCAATCTAAATCTCAGAAGGTTTTTCTGGGAAGGTGGTGGGGGAAAGAACAAATAAGTGATTGTGCCAAAAATGTCAAAGACAGTCTTGAAGTAAAGGAACATAGCTGGAAGATATATACGACCAGATGTAAAGGTTTATGTTAGTGTCAGAGTGATTAAGACAGCATTCTATTGATTCAAAGATAAACAAATAGCTATGGAGAGTTCAAAAACAGAACCACACATCTATGAACAATTAATTTATAAGAGGTGGTTCTGATATTACATTCCAGTAAATATTAAAAATCAAAAAACATCATACTCTAGCCTGTAACCCCACTCCACAAACACACACTTCAATTCCAGATATATTGCAAATGAAATTGTGAAACATCAATTCTGGAAAATGTCATAGGAGAATATCTTCATTAACTTGGTGTATTAGGCTGAATAATGGCTTCCTAACCTCTAGAACCTGTAAATGTTACCTTATTTGGCAAAAGCAACTTTTTAGATATGATTAAGTTAAGGATCTTTGGATGAGGAAATTGTCAGGATTACTGAAGTGTCAAATGCAACCACATGCATTCTTGTAAAAAGGAAGCAGAGGGAGATCTGACTTCACAGAGAGAAGGGGTGAAGATAATATGAAGAGGCACAGAGTGGAGTGATGCAGCCACAAGCCAAGGAATGTCAGCAGTCACCAGACCATGATCTCATGACCCTAAAATTCCTTCTCATCCCTGGAAACACACAAAAGAACTGTGAAGTGTGTGTGTGTGTGTGTGTATCAAAGACATGTACAACACTATTCATAGTAGCATTGTTTGTAATAACCCCAAACACAAAACAAGACATCTATCTATTACTTAGTAAAATGGATAAATTGTAGTATCACAACAAAAAAGGGAAACTAAAAACTAAAATATGGTGTTAGAAGTCAGAAAGTGGTTAACGTTGTGAAGCTAGCCCATGGAGGCACAGAATGTGAGGGAAGCACATGATATGCCAAGAGTGCTTTGCCACTCGATCTGTGTAGTGACTTTCTGAGTTAAGTTATTTAATGGCAATGTAATGAGCTTTATACTAATGACTGGTATGCATTTCTGTATGTTATACATTCATTTTTAAAGTTTATTTTTAAAAGTTGGGTTGGCTCTTTTAAACATCCTTAGTCTTCCATATGTACAAGTCAAGAAATTATCCTGTTATATGTTTTAATAAAATTGTTTTGAATATGTAAATTTCTTGGAGAGTTGGCAGTTTTACAATATCACATCTCCCCATACACAAGCATGGTTTCATTTATTTGGTATTTCTTTGTACCCTGTAGTGATGTTTTTTACATATATTTTATATATGTGTGTGTATGTGTGTGTATTACTACTACATATATACTACGTAACTAACATATATATTTTCTCCCATATAGGTTTTAAACTTTGTTTGCAGGCTTTATTCCTAAATTCTATTGTGAAAAGTATTTTCTAAAATACCATTTCCTAATGGGTTGTTGGTGCATAGAAAATAGCTCAGCTTTATCTGTTGATAGTATTGAATTTTTCACATCAGCAATCATTTTATCAGCAAATAATGAAGTTTTACTTTTTCTTTCCTATAATTGTATCTCTTAATTTAAAAATAATATTGCTTTAATGAATACCTCTAGTGAAATACTGAATAGAAGCCATTATAACTGGCATCCTTGCTTGTTCTTGGCTTTAAACTGAATGTTGCCATAGCTTCATAGTGTAATTTGAAGTCACGTAGTGTAATGCCTCTGGCTTTAATTATTTACTTTTTTTTCCCCCTCAGGATTGCTTTGGCTCTTTGTGGTCTTTTGTTTTTCTGTATGAATGTTAGTATTGTTTTTTTCTATTTTTGTAAAAAATATCATTGGTATTTTGATGGAGATTGCATTGAATCTGTAGATCACTTTGGGTAGTATGAACATTTTGACAATGTGAATTCTTCCAATCCAAGAGTAAGGAATGTCTTTCTTTTGTGTCCTCTTTAATTTCCTTCAGCAGTGATTTGTAGTTCTCATTGTAGAGATCTTTCACCTCCTTGGTCAAATTGATTCCTAGGCATTTTATTTTTTTGATGACTATTATAAATGGGTTTGCTTTCTTGATTTCTTTTTCTGCTAGTTCATTGATGGAGTATTAAAAAGCTACTGATTTTTGCATGTTCATTTTGTTTCCTGCAACTTTACTGAAATTGTTTACCAGCTCAAAGAGTTTTTTTATAGAGTGTTTAGGTTTTTCTCTATATAGGATCATGTCATCTGCAAACTGGGAGAGTTTGACGTTGTCTTTTCCAATATTGATGTCCTTTATTTTTTTTTCATGCCTGATTTTTCTGGCTAGTACTTCCAATACTAGTTAAATAGGAGTGGTGAGAGTGGGCATCCTTATCTTGTTCCCATTCTTAATAGAAAAGCTTTCAGCTTTTCCCCATTCAGGCTGATATTGGTGGTGGGTTTGTCATATATGTCTTTTATTGTGTTGAGGTAGTTTCCTTCTGTACCTAATTTGTTGAGAATCTTTATCATGACGAAAGTTGAATTTGTCAAATGCTTTCTCAACATCTATTGAGATAATCATATGGTTTTGTCCTTGAGTTTGTTGATGTAATGTATCACTTTTATTGACTTGCACATGTTGAACCATATTTGCATCCCTGAGATGAATCACACTTGATCATGGTGTATAATTTTTTTTATGTATTGCTGCATTCTGATTGCTAATATTTGTTGAGGATTTTTGCACCCATGTTGATCAGAGATATTGGCCTATAGTTTTCTTTTTTTGTTGTAACTAAAACTTCATGCTACTGGCATAAAAACGTACATTCAGGCCAATGGAATAGAATAGCAGACCCAGAAATCAAACCACATACTTACTCCCAACTGACCTTTGACAAGGGCAACTGACCTTTGACAAGGGCATATATTTGGAAAAGGGCTGCCACCTCAATAAGTGGTACTGGGAAAACTGGACATCCATATGTGGAAGAATGAAACCAAACCTATGCCACTCACCATACACCAATATCAACACAAAATGAATTAAAGACTTACATAAAAGACCCAAAACTATAAAAGTACTAGAAGAAAACAGAGAAGAAACACTTCAGGAAGTAGGACTGAGCAAAGTCATTATGAACAAGACCCTAAAAGCACAGGCAACAAAAGAAAACATAAACAAATGGGATTATATCAAACTAAAAAGCTTATGCACAACAGCAGAAACAGTTAACAAAATGAAAAGACAACCTAAAGAATGGGAGAAAATATTTGCAAACTATTCATCTGATAAGTTATTAATATCCAGAATATACAAGGAACTCAAATTAACTGTAAAAAAACAGGTAGCCCAATTTAAAAGTGGACAAAGGAGCTGAATAGGCATTACTCAAAGGAAGATATTCAAATGGCCAACAAGAATATGAAAAAATGCTCAGAATCACTAATCATCAGGGAAATGCAAATCAAAACCACACTGAGATATCAAAAAGACTGAGAATAACAGATGTTGGCAAGGATGTGGAGAAAGGGGAACCCTCCTACCCTGTTGGTGGGACTGTAAATTAGTGCAGCCATTATGGAAAACAGTATGGAGGTTCCTCAAACAACTACAGATAGAACTACCATACAATTCAGTGATCCATTGCTGGGTATATACCCACAGGAATGGAAATCATCAAGTTGAAGGGATACCTGCACTCCCATATTTATCCCAGCTCGATTTACAATAGCCAGGAGGTGGAACCAAGCTAAATGTCCATCAATGGATGACTGGATAAGGAATATTTGGTATATTTGCACAATGGAATACTACTCCACCATAAAATGGAATGAAACGCTACTGCACCTTTTGCAGCAGCGTGGATGAACTTAGAGAAAATTATGTTAAGTGAAACAAGCCAAGTTCAGAAAGAGAAATACCACATGTCCTCACTTGTAAGTTGGAGCTGAAAGAAAGAAAGAGAAATATACAACAATTACAATAATTCCTTGAACTCTCAAAAAGAAATAAGGAAACTGAGGACACCAGAGGTGAAAAAGGGGGAAGGGGAAGGAAAGTTAGGGAAAAATTGGTAAATTTTCATTGTGTACTGATAAAATAAGAGAATTAATAAAATAATAAGTACATTGAATGTTTCTGATATTTGTGCCTTAGTAATTATGCTTATTTAGGGATTTATAGTAATTAAAATAAATTCATTTTTAACTATTCAACAAGTCTTGCATTTGGGGGTTAAATTCTATTTGATTCTGCTATATTTTATCTAAATTTATATATTTTGTTAATTTTCTTTAGAATTTTTGCCTCTATTATCGAAAGTATTGACCTATATATATTTTTTTCTTACTGTCCTTTTCTGGTTTTGTGACAAAGTTACACTAGCCTTTCAAAATAATCTGGAAGACCTATCACTCTCTAATCTGTAGGGTAGTTAACATTATATTGACATTATACTTTCTTTAAGGTTTTGTAAAATGCCCTTGAAAACCTCTCTAAACCCACAATTTGGAGAGGTGGGAACAGGAAATGGAACACTGATTGAGTTTCTTTAATAGTTATCAGTCTCTTCAAATTTTTACTTCTTTTTGAGGCTATTTTGATACTTAAGTGTTTTTCAGAAAAATATCTATTTTTTCCTAATCTTTCAACTTTATTGACATAAACATATTCATTTTTTGTTGACATTTGAATCATGTATAATGTAACATAAAATATGTCCTACTTTTATAACATACTGTTTTTTGCATCTTCTTAATCATTCTCACTAGAGGCTGGTTTAATTTATTAATCTTTTCAAATCATCAGCTCTGGGTTTTGTTTATCTTAACTATTACCTCTTTGTGAAAAACTATATATTTTTTCGATTCAATACAATTAAATTTAAAGTGGCCTTCCATTAGACTGCCAACTTAATTATATACAATGGGAGATATATCTGACTCATATTGCCAATGTGAGTCATTCTCTAATAGAATTCACTCCTGGTAGGAAAAATCAATCATAAGATTATTGAATTAAGGCAAAGAAAGAAAGATTTTTTAAGGGATATTTCTACAAGCATGGCAGATAGATGATTGTTATTCTCTAATTAAAGCATATTTCTGTCTTAAGTACCAAAATTACTCTAGAAATCAATGTGTTCTTTCTTCTTCATAATCTGTCCTATATTAGGAACTTAATCTTATGTGTTGAGTTGAATAAGTGAGTAAGGCAAGCTAACGAATTTTTTAAATCTTTAATTTTTCTTAATTTCAGTTGTATTCTTCTCATCTTTATTAATTCATCCCAGAAACAGGTATTCAGCACTAATCTGGGGTATGGCAACACAATGGTAAATAACACAGAGAAGATCCTCATTTAAGAGCTTATTCTTCTGTGAAGAAAGTGGGAAATAGACAAATAAAAATAAAGACAATAGCAGAATAGAGGGGACTAGGCACACTATCTGAAGTAGTCATTAAAGGTGTCTTTAAAAAAATATGTTTCTAAGACTAAAAGTATAAAAATGAACCAGCCACAATTTAAAAAATTGTTGGAAATGCATTGAGTGAAAAGGATATAACAAATGCAAAGATCACAAGGTCACAAAGAGCATGGCATGTTTGTGTAAAAGAAAGTTGGAAACCAGGGGAAAAGAGATGACCTGCAGAAAATGGAGTAGGTGAGCGTCAGATCATATTTTATATGGTAGGATATCTTAGTCTGTTTGGCTCATGGTTCTGAAGGCTGAGAGGTTCAAGAGCATGGCACCAGTATCTGGCAAGGGTCCTCTTACTGTATCATCCCATGGCAGAAAGGGGAATGGCAAATGAGCACATGAGAGAGAGAGAAAAGAGGCCCAACATCCTTTTACTCCAGCTGGAACTCACTCCAGCAATAACTAGCCTACTGCCAAGATAAAGGCATTAATTTATTTATGAGGGCAGAACCTTCATGACCTAATCACTCCTTGAGGGTCCCAACTCCCAGTACCGTTGTGCTGAGGATTAAGTTCCTAACAGGTAAACTTTGGGAGACACATTTAAACCGTAGAATAGGCAAAGGAGAGAGTTTGGTTTTTATCCTAAACACATTAGTAAGTCATTACAGAGACTTTCTTTTTCCCTTTTTAATTTGTTTTTGATTGTTTCACAGAGAACTATAATCTGATTTCAGTTTTAAAAGATAATTTTAGTTG
>NW_007751017.1:8265-9616 GCF_000696425.1 Galeopterus variegatus | reverse complement strand
CAAATATTCAATATTCTTTTCTTCGCAGAACCATGAGTCAATAACCTAGTATTGCATTTCGATCCTGAAATATCTGGGGCAATGTCTGCCGTGGATGCAGGCAGAGGTTGGGACACAGGTCACATGTCCACGCTTCCACTTACATCATCTGTGGACGGGGCTCCTATACACGTCCCCCTCATCCCTCGCAGTACCCAAGAGCAGAGAGTCAGACCTGGATCCTACTTAGACCTATACTTAACCTCTCCAAGCCTCAGTTTCCTCATCTGTAAAGTGGATTAGTATTTGCAATAGTGCTCACCTCACAGATAAAAGGGAAGATTAATCAGAATGTATGTAAAGCACAATGCTGGATACAAAGTAAGTATTCGGTACATTTCTTCACATATTCTTTACTGCCTATTCTCTGATCATAACAAATTAATGCCTATAAATAAACGTTTTCCATTTAAAAATTACCTTTGACTCATCACTACGTTCTCAGTATTACATCAAATTCTGTGAGAAAGATTAGTGATTGTAGTCATCTCTGGGTAACTGCCCCATTTCTAGGATTCATGCCATCCCCCTGGTCTTATATATGCGGTATAGTTAAAGCATACACTTTTGTGTTATTAACATGTGGAAGATATGTGCCCATTATGAGTGAGAGAACTTAAACATTCTTTTACGTGATAGCAACCAAATGTTGACATACTATGCAGTTTTTGGATTAACTAAGCCTTTTCCTTTCTCTCTCTTCCTTTCTTTCCTAATCCTATGGATATTTCTGATCACATTTAAAACAACTCACTAAGGATAATTAGGAAAAATAATCAAGTGTAAAATTTAAATATACACACAAACATACACACACTTACTGAACATATTTAATATTAAAAGACAAATTAAATCTACTGGCTGAGATGAAACTTTTCTATGAATTATTCTTTGGGCAACCTCTCTCCTTTATAATCCATGCCTGATTGCAGGCCGACAGCATAGAAACTTTCACATGACTAAAGAAATGAAGAACTAGTTAAATATAATTGAGCCTAGTATAGGTCGTTCGATGGAAAAGATGCTTCAGATAGCAAATCAAATCAATAACACAACAAATAGAGTTCCCACTACATGTTCAGTACTGTGTTTGGAAAGATGAGAAATACAGAAAAACTCAGAGATAGGCACTGATCTCAAGGACTTAAAGTCTAAAGAGGGGAACAGAAGCATCAACTGAAATGAGCGGAAAGTGGTTCAAAAGAAAACAGGGCTGGCCCGGTGGTGCACTGGAGAGTGCGCCGCTTGGGAGCGCATCGGCGCTCCTGCCAAGGGTTCGGATCCCATGTGGAGACCGGTTCCCGCTCACTGG
>NW_007751017.1:5390-7336 GCF_000696425.1 Galeopterus variegatus | reverse complement strand
GTACTGTGTTTGGAAAGATGAGAAATACAGAAAAACTCAGAGATAGGCACTGATCTCAAGGACTTAAAGTCTAAAGAGGGGAACAGAAGCATCAACTGAAATGAGCGGAAAGTGGTTCAAAAGAAAACAGGGCTGGCCCGGTGGTGCACTGGAGAGTGCGCCGCTTGGGAGCGCATCGGCGCTCCTGCCAAGGGTTCGGATCCCATGTGGAGACCGGTTCCCGCTCACTGGCTGAGCGCGGTGCGGGCACAACACCAAGGGTTGCGATCCCATTACCGGTGAGTAAAAAAGACAAAAAGGAAAAAAGAAAAAAGAAAACAAAAGGTCCCTGGATAAAGAAGATGCGGTTTGGTTGGAGTATATGGGGACCTTCCAGCAGCTCCAAGTAGAACACACAGGCCAGGTCCTGACACAGGCGTCTGCTCTGGACAAGGTGAGGGAACAGCTGAGGGATGTGTGTGTTGGGCAGATCATGGTGGACATGCTCTCAGGGGTTCCTTCCGTTATCATAAAAAAAAATACTTCTAGCTTTTTTAGCAGATTCATGTCTTTTTCTGGTCTATGCTTATCATGTCACCAACACTGTTTGTTTTATAAAAATCCCTAACCTCCAAAAGACTATAACTACAGCTTTTACTGGCTTCAACTTAAGCCTTAGGAACCCAAATTTCTGAATGCTCTAACATGAGAACTAAATACACAGTCTTCTAAACTAAGAATCAGGCATCCTCCTAATTCATCCATTCATTCATCTGACAATGCATTAATATTTTGATGGAAATTACATTACCTGGGGAATCTAAAAGCCAGACTCTAGCAGCAAGTCTGCTAAACTATGAGTTTGCTTCTTTCCTCAGAGAACTGGTCCTCCCCTTCCCTAGGGTTCTAGCAGAGTGGCCAATTACTTGTCCTTCCCTAGCACATCCTTAGAAATGGGGATGTGACCTAAAATTAAGATACCTAACCCCTAACCACCGAAACTGGCTGGGGGATCTGCCCAAGACCCAAGACAGGAAGATCAGATTATTTCCTAATATTTTATATATAACTACTATATACAGGAGAAAACCACACTTCTTTCTATTTGGAATTGCTAATCTGGAATAGGCTCCATTGCCATGAGTAATGAAATTCATAATTGTCTCAGGGGCCTGGTGTAGCAAACACTGACAGAAGGGCTGTGCCCATAGATGAGGGAAGCATCCTGGCAATGCTGCTGAGACCCCAGCATTCTTGTCTCCAAATCCACGTTTAGATTTCCCAGTCATATAAATCAGTCGTGTTTATGTGTGTGAGTGTGTGAGTGTGTATGGGTATTATATACATATAATGTAGAATATATAAATATACATAATACAATAATATATAAGAATATATAATATATATACAAAAATATATATAAGTACATATAATATAAATATATATAAAATATTAGATAGAGTTTACTTAAACTAATTTCAACTGGGAATTCTGTTGCTTGCAACTAAATGCATCCTAATACACAATGACCTGTGAAAAGTAAACTCCCTTGGACCTCAGTTTCCTCATTATCACAAAATTACCGCCCAATAGGATATTCTCTAAAGCTCCTTCCACATAATCACTCATTTCAAATTATGTAACAATCAGATACTTCAGAATGGCACTGATATTTATAATTAATTCCTTCAATTGGACATTAGAAGTTTCTTTCTTTCTTTTTTTTTTTAAAGACGACCGGTAAGGGGATCTTAACCCTTGACTTGGTGTTGTCAGCACCACGCTCACCCAGTGAGCAACCGGCCATCCCTATATGGGATCCGAACCCGTGGCCTTGGTGTTATCAGCACCGCACTCTCCAGAGTGAGCCACAGGCCGGCCCCTAGAAGTTTCTTTCTGCAAACAGTCTGGTTTTCTAACTGCCTATCTGTACTTGTGCAGGAAAGAAACCCCAAATGCTAATAGTT
>NW_007751017.1:3249-3490 GCF_000696425.1 Galeopterus variegatus | reverse complement strand
AAATGAAATATAACTAGATTTATCATAAAAAGTCAACATTATTGATCTTCAACTTCTGTAACAGAGTCTGCTCTTATGGACTCAATACTCTTCATCTGCTATTTTATTCTGGACCTCTTCCTTCTGATCTGGTGTTGCTGGGTCTCCCCAGGAAATGTGCCTAACTGGGTGTTTAGAGTGGAGAGAGCACATACTCTGTGAGGCTTGAACTAACCAATCTTCAGTTTTTCTGTTTGATTGA
>NW_007751017.1:0-555 GCF_000696425.1 Galeopterus variegatus | reverse complement strand
TCCCTAGAGACTCTGTCTCCAGTGGAGTTTTAGTCCGATTTGTGTTGCTATAACAGAATTATCTGAGACTGGGTGAATTTATAAAGAAGAGAGGTTTATTTAGCTTATGATTCTGGGACAGCTGCATCTGGCACGGGCCTCAGGCTGCTTTACTCATGGCAGAAAGTGGCAGGGAGCTGACGGGTACAAGCGGGTCACGTGGCAAGAGGAAGCAAGAGAGAAGAGGTGCCAGGGTCCTTTAAACAATCAGCTCTCATGGGACCTAATAGAGCGAGAACTCACTCACTACCCCTCCTCCCCCAGGGAGAGCAATTAATCCATTCATGAGGGATCTGCCCGATGACTCAATCAGTTTCCAACACTGCCACATTCGGGATCAAATTTTCTCAAGTTTTGGAGGGGACAACACATCCAGACCCCATCAAATGGCTTTTCTGGGATCATTTAAGGCATTAACTTGTCTGTGCTTAGAAGTTTCCACCATGCTTGAGCTCGTATTATGGAACTTCAAATAATAAAAGCTACTGAAAATTTAGGACAATGTTCACAAGTTCA
>NW_007751016.1:8453-9616 GCF_000696425.1 Galeopterus variegatus | reverse complement strand
CCTTTTGAGGAAGGAGTGGAAATGGGGCTAATGGATATTAATATTGTGCTAAATTAATTTTGAGCTTTGTCAGCACACATCCATACATAGACCATTTTCAGTTAGGTGTGTATGTAAATTCTGCTTTGCTCATGTCAATATTATTTATTATATGCATTTGTGCATATTACCATACTATACTATGATAACCATAGTTATTATTTAGGGTTCTATAGCATTATTGTGAAACACATTTTGTTTATTCATTCACTGATTCTTAAGCATTGAGGTATTTTTACATTTTTATCTATTATAAATAACACACTTTAGGGCCAGCCCATGGCTCACTTGGGAGAGCGTGGTGCTGATAACACCAAGTCAACGGTTGGGATCCCCTTACTGGTCATCTTTTAAAAAAAAGAAAGATAAGAAAAACATTTTTTAAGTAAATAAATAAGTGACACACTTTGTGTGCATTTTTTTCCTTCTCTTAGATTATATCCTTAGCCTATTTTCCAAAAGACATTACCAGGTCAAACTATTAACAGTTTGTTACATGTTACCGATTAACAGTTTGTTACGTTACCAAAATACTCTTTAAAAAGCCTGATTCAGTTCACATTACCACCAAGAAGGTTATCAGAAGGATTTACACAGTTTTAAAGTTTCATTTGGCAAATGTATACTACTAAACATTATGTGTTTCTTCATGAACCTTGAAAACATTTTTAAAATTGTCATTATAATCAAATAACTTATGCAGTTAAACTACGCTTGTCTCCAGCCCTGGCACAAGGGTAATTTCTCAAACATATCTGATGCATGAAGTCCTTGGGAAAATGATTTGCTATTTTTATGGGGCTTTCGCTTTACTTATACAGCTAAAATTCACCAAATAGTTCTGCTATCACAAACTCTAAAACAGTAGGACTTGAGAACAGACTGGCTATTTTGACACTGAGCTGAAGAAAAAGAGATGGTTTTATTTGGTGTCCGAAAAGAAACCCAGGTTAGTTCAACTCAGATAAAACCTTTGGTGCATACTCTGCTTCTTCTATTAAAAAAAAAAATGTGTGTGTATATATATATATATATACACATACATACACACACACACAGAGATGGATTTGGTTTTCTTTCCTTCTTTCTTTTTTTTTTTTTTTTCCTTTTTCCCCTTTTTTTTG
>NW_007751016.1:2581-7532 GCF_000696425.1 Galeopterus variegatus | reverse complement strand
TATTCCTTACACTTTTTTTCTTTTAAAAACACTGCCACTCCACCCCCCCCCCAGAAAATGGGGGAAAAGGAAAAAAAAAAAAAAAAAAAAAAAAAAAGAAAGAAGGAAAGAAAACCAAATCCATCTCTGTGTGTGTGTGTATGTATGTGTGTGTATATATATATATATATACACATACATACACACACACACAGAGATGGATTTGGTTTTCTTTCCTTCTTTTTTTTTTTTTTTTTTTTTTTCCTTTTTCCCCATTTTCTTGGGCGGGGGTGGAGTGGCAGTGATTTTAAAAGAAAAAAAGTGTAAGGAATAAAATTTTACTTCTGCATTCCAAGACAATTCAACAGGGAAAGAATAGTATCTTCAACAAATGGCACTGGGACAACTGGATATCCACATGCAAAAGAATAAATTTGGACCTCTGCTTAACACCATATGCAAAAATAACTCAAAATGGATCATAGCCTAGATGTAAGAGCTGAAACTATAAAGTTCCTAGAAGAGAACATAATGGTAAATCTTCATGAACTTGAGTTAGGCAATAGTTTCTTATATGTGACACCAAAAACACAAGTAGCAAAAATACATAAATAAGTAAGCTGCATTTCATAAAAATTTAAGATGTTTGTGCATCAAGGAGCGCCGCCACGCTTCCCAAGCGGCGCACTTATCCAGTGCGCCACCGGGCTGGCCCATAATGGTAAATCTTCATGAACTTGAGTTAGGCAATAGTTTCTTATATGTGACACCAAAAACACAAGTAGCAAAAATACATAAATAAGTAAGTTGCATTTCATAAAAATTTAAGATGTTTGTGCATCAAAGACATCATCAAGAAAATAGAACTCACAGAAAGGGAGAAAATATTTGTAAATCATGTAGCTGACAAGGGGCTTGTAAGCACAGTATAGAAAGACCTCTTACAGGGCCGGCCCGGTGGCACACTGGAGAGTGCGCCGCTTGGGAGCGCGGCAGTGCTCCCACCAAGGGTTCGGATCCCATGTGGAGACTGGTTCCCGCTCACTGGCTGAGCGCGGTGCGGGCACAACACCAAGGGTTGCAATCCCATTACCAGGCAGTAAAAAAGACAAAAAGGAAAAAAAAAAGACCTCTTACAAAGACAACCCAATTTTAAAATGGACAAAGAATTTATGTAGCCATTTACCCAAGGAAGATGTACAAATGTCCATAAGCTCATAAAGAGTTGTTAAATGTCATTAGTCACCAGAGAAATGCAAACCAAAACTACAGTGAGATACCACTAGGATGGTTTAAATCAAAAAGACACACAATAACAAGTGTAAGGAGAGTGCAGGGACACTGGAACCCTCACCCATTGTGGCGGGAGTGTAAGATGGTGCAGCCACTTTGGAAAATACATGACTATATAACAATTTGTACATCAATATTCATGGAAGCATTATTTATGACAGCCAAAAGTTTATTAATTGATAAATGTATGAACAAAATTGGTATATCCATACAGTGGAATATTATTTGGCCATTAAAAGGAATGAAGTACTGTTCTATACTATAATGAGGATGGACCCAAAAACATGATGCTAAGTGAAAGAAGCAAGTCACAAAAGACTGCATGTTATGTGATGTTATTTATGTGAAAGGTTCAGAATAGACAAATTCAAAGACAGAATGTAGATTAATGGTTGCCTGGAGCCGGGGTTAGGTGAGAAAACTAGAATGGGCAGTGACTGCTAATGGGTACAGTGTTCCTTTTTGGAGTGTTGAAAATGTTCAAAAATTAGATTGTGGTAATGGTTGCACAAGTCTGTGAATATACTAAAAACCACTGAACTATGCACTTTAAATGGGTAAACTTTATGGTATGTGAAATATATCTCAGTAAAGCTAAATAAAAAATCTATTTTAAGTATATCTAATCCCACCTATCCCACCCACGGACATGCTACTCTTAAGATTTGCCATATTTATAAACTTTGTTGACCTGTCCTTGCTGAGAAGTTAGGGAATAGTGAAGGGGGACGTCGTAGGAATGTTATGATTAGACTGTAGGAAAGGTATTCTTTCTCATCTGCGTATTATATGGATATCATGTCTAATCTATTTACTGTCCACATTTTTATCAAAGCCTCAGATATTAACATGGGAGACTTATAAATAAAGCCGAGAGCTGGGTCATAATCACTGACTCCCGTCTTTTCACCTACTGTCCAATCAAGCTCCTCCACAGCAAACCCTGAAGCCACTTGTTTTTTCCGCATCCCATTTCTGCTGCTCCAGTTGAAGGCAGCATCACTTCTCACCTACATTGTTACAAGAGCCCCCTAACAGTTTGCTCCACCTACCCTCACCTAGCAGCTTAATCCCTTTCCTGCTTAAAAACTCACCTACATTGTTACAAGAGCCCCCTAACAGTTTGCTCCACCTACCCTCACCTAGCAGCTAGAGTAATCCCTTTCCTGCTTAAAACCCTCCAATATCTCCTCTTATATTTAGACTACAGTTAAAATTCCCTAAAGTGCAATTCACAAGGCCCAGGATGATGGGCTTCAGTTGACCCTTCCAACTCTAGGACTCCCCACATCCCACCCTTTCTACCACCCCACAGTCTGTTCCAACCATACTCATGTCTTTCAGCTTCTGTGCATAACATTCTCTCTTTCTCTCTTCTCTAGGCCCTTGTACTACTGCTTTCTCCAGCTTAAATATTTCTACCTCTACCTCCTACTTTTCACGCCGTTCCCCCCACCAGTCTGTGTCCAGCGTACGCCTTGTGCTTTAGGAGTCCTGTGGAAGTCACTTCCTCCAAAAGTCTTTTCTGACTCCCACGGCCCTATCAAATGCCCTTGCTGAGAACTTCCCAGAACCGCACAATTTCCCCTATGATAAATAACACTCATTGCATAGAATCGGAATTGCCTATTCACTTTCCCCAAACCCCCACAGAGCTAAGTGACTTCAGCCAAGTTACTTAACCTCTCCATGTTTTATTGCCTCACATGAAAAATGGAGATAAAAATAGCATCTACATCATAGCCTTGCTAGGAGGATTACATGAGATAATATTTGTAAATCACTAAGAGTAGTGCCTGGCACATTATAAGTGTAAAGTGTTTATAAAATGTGTTGTGTACACCTCTAGACTATAAGTCCCGAGAGAGATTTTTTAATAATCTTATTCACTGTTATATCCCTATAAATGCTATTGAATGAGTAAGTGCATCCATCAATTAATCAAGCAAATGTACAGATAATTCAAAGCTAACTCATATTTTCAAGATCCAGGAGAGATGGTGGATAATAAATGAAACAAGTTTCCAATGAACGCAAGAGAAGAGAGAAGCAAAAACAAAGAGTTTAAATTAGTGGAGAAATGTTAGGTTATTCAATAAATAAAATTGGGATCATTCATTAACCATCTGGAGAAAAACAAGGTGAAAATCTACTCACAGCATAAACAAAGATAATTCCACATGCAACTAGGAATTGAAAAAGAAAATCTTAAAAGAACCACAAGAATACAAAACTGAGTATTTATCTGATCCTGGGGTAGAGCAGATCTCTGCAAGCATGGCACAGAGCGTAATATTTATTGATGTGAAAAAACATTCTCTGTATTTTGAGAGCTGTATAGATCAGTTGTCAAGAACCCAGCCTCTGGAGGCTTACCGCCTAGGTCCATATTCTACCTATACCACTCATGAAACTTCGAACAGTTTACTTAGCTTCTTTGGGCCTCAGTTTTCTCATCTAGAAAATGGGGATTATTGTTATAATTGCGACTACACAGTGTGTTATGAGGATTAAGTGAGCTAGTATTTGTGTATCACAAATGATATAGGATGATGCCTGATTGAACCTATTTTTATAAAATAGATTATATAAAAATTATGTCAGCTGGTTATATCTCAAAGGTAAGGTTATGTGTTTCTTCCTTTTTACTGAAGTTTTTAATTGTTCTACAATAAGCATGCACTGCTTTTAAAATAAGAAAAAAAAACCAAAAGTTATTTTTAACTTAAAATTATTTTAAAGTCTTATTGTAGAATATTTGTGGTCATACAAAAAGTATTCATGATTTGTTGTCAGAGGGAAAAAGAGATTTCTAAAATAGCTTATGCAGAATAATTTCAATTGTGTAAAAAATGCTTATTTAATATAAAGATATACACAGTCATGCATAGAGAAAGCAAAGAATTTACAATGTCAGCAGTGATTATCTCTTCATGTTCGAGTTACACGTGATTTTTATTTTCTCCTTTGGGTTTTCTTATATTTCCTAAATTTTTCAATATGGATATGATTACTTACGAAGCCAGAAAAAAAAATTGTGATTTTTTTTTTTTTTCTTAAGAGGCAGCATGGACCTTGGACAGGGTAAAAGATAGGTTTTCATTTGAAACAGAGGGGAAGAAAGGAAGGTACAGATTTAAAGATGGAAGAGAAGGAAGCAAGAGAGTCACACCTGATGGTCTATATTTTCTCTGAAATAGAAGGTGAGATACAGAGAATGGTTTAAGTTTTGAAATAACTGGCTAATTATAGATAGGTTTTAAAAAATTGTGAGCAGGGATGAAGGACCTACTGTGTTGTGAAACCTGACCTACTAGTGTGAGCTGTGAGCCTTTTGTCTCCGAGTGCTCAGAAGTATACACCTAGGAAATGGATTCATCTAAGGCTTATGAGAGGTTATGTATTCGCCCATTTCTGTTGCTTATAACAAAATATCTGGAATGGGTGATTTATAAAGAAAAAGAAAATGTATTGCTTACGGTTTCTGAGGCTGGAAAGTCCAAATTCCATCTGATGGTGGTGACAGTGACGCAGGGGTCTCACATTGCAAGATGGTGGAAGCAGAAAGAAAAGACAGACTCTTCTCTCTTCTTTTAAAGCCCTCAGAAACATGCCCCAAGACCACCATTATTAATCCATTCACTACACCACGGTCCTACAATCCAATCACCTCTTCAAG
>NW_007751016.1:0-269 GCF_000696425.1 Galeopterus variegatus | reverse complement strand
AATGTCATTGATCCAGGATATGTTGTTCATTTCATTACCACAGGAAGTCACTGTGGAAGACTGGCCTGCACAGTTCAGCAGGTGCCACTCCTCTGGTCAGTGAGCAGTCACTGTTCACGCAGTCCTTGCCCGCCCTGCTCTGTTCCTGAGCCTGGGCTCCACAGTTAGCGTTCTCCCTTGCCTAGTCAACACTCTGCCCAGAATGACGATTGTGTTTAAATCTGAGGACACTGACTAGTGATAAGAGAAAATATTCCTGAATAAGGAAG
>NW_007751015.1:770-9616 GCF_000696425.1 Galeopterus variegatus | reverse complement strand
CATTTTCTTTTAAGGTCTTCCCTGTATATATCTCTATCTCGAGTCCTTTTGGTTATTTTTTTAAAAAAAAAACAATTATCTTCTCTATCTCTTTCCCCCATTAAAGCTGGAGTTCATCAAGAGCAGAGGCCTGTGACATTTGCCCCTTTGTAGCTTCAGAAAAGCAGCCTATCCCAATACCTACTTTCAGATAAGGAGGGCACAAATGATAATTAACTTTAAGAATGAGTGAATGAATCAATGAATCAGTGAATCAATAGGCTCTGGTTCTGTGAACAGACTTAGATCTGGAAAGTGGGTGAGAGGGGTGGTTACATTTACCAGACATTTGGTAGGGGACTTCTACATGGAAATTCTTGATTTCTTTTGATTATAAAGGGAAGTAAATCTCTAATAGGCTGCTCATCCTTCTTGCACCAGAAACATCATGACCTGTTAAATATCACCACAGTTTCCAGAGAGTCACAGCACTCTTATGCTATAGGGACCTGCTGTCCGTTACAGTCATTATGTCTATCTTGCCTCTGATTGTTAAGTGTTGCCACCTGGGTCCTGCCATATAAGAATCCCACCAACTCCATTGATAGTTGCAGCTTCAGTTCCCTCGCTACATCTCTACTTTCACTTCAGCCTGCAGGGGAATGCCACCATGGAGCTTCTCAAAGATTCACTCCACCGGTGCATTACTTACTGCCTTAGTGAAGGGAGGGTCTTCAGGGATGTTCTATAGAACACAGTTGGGTGGAAAGTTCATAAGTCTTAGTACATCCATTCTGATATTACTACCTTCCTCAGCCTTGGCTCTTTTCTCAATCTTACAACAAAGAAGTTCAATGTCTCCACCTCATTTATGTAGGATGGCCATCCTCAGGTCCAGGCTTTGAGGAGTTTCTCCAACAGACTGTTAGGTGTTTTTGCCACAATATTGAATCTCTAGCCATGGATGACTTTCTCTATGACAATATATTCTCTCTTGTCCACCCTTATTTTTTATCCCTCCTTGACCGGTGCCCTCGAGATCTACCTCTACACCATTTCTGAGGCTGGCTGCCACATGTTAGCTGGGACCTTCAATTTGTTTTGTGTGTAAGGAATTTCCTACTGGAGCAGGATATGTTGTTGCCTGCCTGTGCTATGCTAGACCCAATGCTGTCTATCAGACAGATGTCAGAGAGGCAAAATGAGAGCAGAACTTATGGTGGACAACTTTAATCCTGCAAGTCACCTGCTTCAAGGGAAGCCTCAAAGAAAAGAGAGATTGCTCTCCTTTGGCAAGGGGAAGGAGCTGATTACACCAGCCCAGATTTAGGGAGATCCAGGTTTCAGAATTCTCAGTGTCAACCACTCATATACCCCCATCCCAGAGTCAGCCACTCGCATACCCCCAATCCAGTTCTCAGAGACCCACTCTGCATATGATTCCTAGAAAAAGATACCTGTTAAATATGGGCATTCCATCTTTTTTGCAACTTTACCACTCTTAGACTCTGTCCTTGATTTTTAGCAATTGCAGGAAGTAAAAATGTCCTTCAAAGCTGCAATAGAGTAATATTGGCTTTCAAATCATAGCACGAGTTAACAATTGACTGCTTTGAGCCTGTCATTTTCACTAAGACTCCCAATACAGTCAATAGAGATTCACCCACTCCACAATTTTCATATTTTTTTAATATCATATAATTTTTATATTGTTCCCATATATTTCAAGTACCACTGTTGCAGCATATTCCAATGCCTCATTTTCCTCCTGCATCTTATCTCAACTAACCACAAATAAATTCCTGGTTAATTATGATGTTATTGCATACTAGGGATTATAGAAACCCATTTATCCCAGCAGTGAGATCATTATTGCCATAAGTAACACAGTCCCAAAATCTGATTCTGGAGGTTTATTTTCTAGGTTCAGTTCTGTGTGCCAACTGTCATAGACTGTGTTCACTGAAAGAGAAGCCTGAGGCAAAGGGCTTCTGTTTGGAGTAAGAATAGATAGTAAAGTAGATGTCTTAGTCTGTTCAGGCTGCTATAACAAAAATAGAATAGACTGGTGGCTTAAACAACAATCGTTTATTTCTCACAATTCTGGAGGCTGGGAAGTCCATGATCAAAGTGCCCGCAGATTCAGAGCCTGGTGGCCTGCTTCCTGGTTCATAGATGTCTGTCTTGTCATTGTGTTCTCACATGGCAGAAAGGGTGAGAGAGCTCTCTGGGGTCTCTTTCATAAGGGCATTAATACCACTCAAGAGGGCTCTAACCTCAGGACCTAATCAGCTCCCAAAGGCCCCACCTTCTAGTACTTTCACACTGGGTGTTAAGATTTTACCTTATGAATATTTGGGGACACAAACATTCAGTCCAAACTAGTAGGGAAAGGGGGTAAACCAATATTGGGTGTCTTCTCTTAAATGTGAATAATTACTAAATTCAATAAGACAATCCTCTGAGCAGCCACCCAAACTGCATGTCAGAACAATCAGCTCCAGGGAGAAAAGGAGGGAGGATCTATCCATCAGCTCCTAACTTCCACTGGAGGAAAATGCACCTCTTAGAACCTTAACACCCTCCTCCACCTTTGCACACATACAATTGCAGACAGTGTATGCTTGGGCATTGAACTTGATCCTACCTATATAGCTCATGTCTCTGGGTCCACAATAAGGTGACCAACTGCTCCAATGTGCCTTAGACTGAGGTGTTTCATGGGTTGAGAAATTTCCAGTACTAAAAGCAGAAAATTTTCAGGCAAACAGGACAAATTGGTCACCCTATCACAAGGATGCCCAGATGGGAGGTAAAAGGTATCTGCACTGAGACATTATTATGTAGTGCTTTCATGACATGGACCAGAGATCACACAGATCTGGCCACCTCACTGGCAGCTAGAACAAAGACTGGTGAGCTGAGAAGGTATAAAGTGACACATAAAAGATGTCTGCTATGGTATTTTAATTTTTCCCAGAAAATTGATTCAGCTAGTGAATAAAATAGTCTTATTTTTAACACATCTGTCTTGTTTTATTAAAGTCTTGTTTTATTCCCTCTAGGAAAATCAGATTCTTAATCCACACTACAGTAATAATTTCTTTATGCCTTTTTTCAATTGACATGATTTTTTTTTTTTGGTTCCTTTGCCTAATTTATGGTAAATTATGTTACGATAGAAATACTCAAAGCTTATTTTCCATGGCAATTGTAGGACAGCATTATAGTCAGGTGTGTCATCCTGATTAAACATTATGAATGGCTTTTCTCAAGTAAAAAGAAGAAAAAGTGAAAAGTCTTGGCAAATGCAACCAGAAAAAACTTAAGTCTGTGCCAGGGTAGCATTGCATAACAGAGTGAACGGTGCACAGATCCCTTTCCTGCAGGACTGTGGCTCAGATTACAGTATGTTTTATGTGCTTGTAAATGAAATCATTTGAGGGTCTCATGGCACAGATCATATATGATTTGCAACATTTGGCACAACTTTTTCTGTGTTCTGGAAATACCTTACAAATGAGCTAGGATCTCAGGAGTGAGTTCTATCTTCCTGGGACAGGAAGTAAGCCTACCTAGAATTTATAGAGGTAAGAAAGCACTGGAGAACTGGAAACTAAGAATAGTTTCCCTTGGGGTACTACCAGTGAACACCACTAATCTTAATTAGCATTATGGATGTTTTTTTCTTTTCTTTTTTAGTTTGCAGATTTTATTTGTTTAAGGAACCAGGCAGAATTGGGGTTAGGTATGCAATTAAAGAAAATACAGTATAGTAGAAACACGCTATAATTTTATTTGTCTTCTTTCCAAACATTGTACATAAACTACTCAAAATCATAATCACCTTTATGTATGTTTTAAAAAGTGAGATTATAGGTGATTTTTTAAATCCATATTTTTCTTTAAGTCCAAAGTTTTTGTCTAATATCAACAACAACAACAAAAAATTCACAATAACAGCAGATACTTCTTCAAGGCTGGAAGCAGCCTCGTGTTATTTGAAGAGCAGAAGACTAGGTATGTGCTGTGGGTTAAATTGTGTTCCCCAAAAGATATGTTGACATTCTAAACCTTGATACCTGTGAGTGTAACCTTATCAGAAATAGGGTCTTTGCAGATGAAGACAAGTTAAGACGAGGTCACACTGGATTAGGGTGGGGCCTGAATCCGATGCCTGATTTTCTTATGAGAAGACCACGCTGAAATAAATGCCTTTGACAACAGAGGTGGAGATTGGAGTGATACAGCTGCCAGCCAAGGAATACCAAGGACAGCCACAGCTCCAGCTGGGAGAAAGACGTAGCACAGATTCTCCCTGAGAGCAACAAATATTGCTGACCCTTTGATTTTGGACTTCTAGTCTCCAGAACTGTGAGAGAGTAAATGTTGATTGTTTCAAGCCACCTGTTTGTTGTATTTTGTTATGGCACATGGAGGAAACTAAAACTAAGCCCTAGAGCCCTGGATGCCTCTAAAATGCCTGCTACTGAGCAACAGTGAAATCTTTGGTAAATCCTTGCACCTTCCGGAGCCTCATTGTGTTCTCCTGTACAATGACTGAAGTGCATTGAGTGAATAATCTATAACACCCCTTCCAGCGCTACATTTCTTGGGCTCTGTAATTACAACACAAAGAAAACAAGATCTGTCCTTAGCTTGCTTTTTCTGTTGGAAAAACTGAAACATTAAAAGACTGATAGACATGATACAGACAGTTCTTGAACATGTCTGTTAGGACGTAAATTCCACCAGCATAGGAAATTTGACTACTTTATTCATTGTTTCTCTAAAGCCGAAAGCATTTATTTATGTTTGAATGGATAAATGTACTAATAAATGAATAAAACAGTGTTCAAACAGTTCTCTTTATCAAATTAGACTCCCACAGTAGTTGATAAAGTTTATAGTCATCCGTTTAAAGAGCAGTATTATTAAAGGTAAAAGTAGAGAGTTATTCCTAGAAACTTATTCTCGTATCTCAAATAATCCCGCCTTAATAATAACATTTTTGTCAAACTTTAGAAGTACCATATTCTTAAATTTATTCTGAACCAGCAGGCTAAATGCTCAAGAAGCATTTTTGCTAAACATCAATAATGAATGAACAAAATTAGTTTGAAAACATTCACCCCCTCCTCATGAGAAAATCATTAATTTCTAAACAGATGAGTTCCATAATAATTATTCATTCAATGCTTGAAACATACATACACGAAATATGGGGCAGATCACAAGTCTAAGCACAGATTAAGTGGAAACTGTGTGTTCCTCTTTCAAAACAACCGGGCCCACTACTTCACCAAGTAGTGGCCACTAGTCCGCAGCCCACCAACTTTAGGAGAGAAGTCTATCAGTCAATGTGTCTCTTTTGTTTATGAGATAGACAGTAAGTACCCCACAGTGGGTGCTAATTGTTAACCTTCCATTGTGCTGAGAAAGCCACAATCAGTCCCTTTGTCATACACAAAAGAAAGGCATATATTCTAATCTATCTCTAAAGTCCCTTAGCAAAGTTTTAGTATCAAACTCCATCCCAAAGCCCCCATTCCAGAAACTGAATTGGACTCTAGTACAGTTTTTACAGAAGTAGCACTCTCCCTATGCTTTTCTTGTATTTGTAGAAATGGCTTTCTCCCCAAATCCCATACTCTGGGACCACAGGCAATGGCCTCCCTCATAAGTGAATACTTCATATGAATCCCCTGGAGGCATTTTTCCAGGCACAGCAGAACTTCCCCTTTCATCTCTGCCCGTTTTCCAGACCGTTTTCTTCTCTGTGAATAATAATAGTACTATCATGAGTTCTATTTCTCCCAATGAAGACTGGCAATCTGGCATAAAATTTTCAGAGCAAAAATGCTGATGTACTGTCTTGATTTCCCAAGTCTAACATTATGAGAACATCATTTCTACTCTTGAGCTTTCAAGGAATTGAATGATCTCTGTATTGAAGAGGCACATCTGCTTAGCAAAAATATTCCATAATTGAGCATGGTCTTGCTGCTGTAAGCGAGGTATGAAGCTTTTACAAGAGGACTCCCGTTAACAAGAAAATCAGGTCCCATCCTTCACTCGGAAGGTGACATCTGTGACTCTCTATCCCTCACTCAGCATCTGGAGGGAAACACCCCTGCACAAGTAACCTGTGAAAAGTGAGCAATACAGGATCTCAATCTGCATTCCAACCACCCATTGGAGATTTCACTTTATAAAATGGTACCAGACAAATCTGTGCAAAAAGCCAATAACATCTCCCAAAGAAACACAGCGTTACAGACTTGCCTTGCCAAGAAATCCATAACGTGCCCCTCTGAGTTAACTTTCATGTTTAAATATTTCCACTTCTGAAGAATAACCACCACACAACTAACCAAGAGCTTCAAAAAGCCCTGGGAAACCAGAGACCTGTGCAAAGACTAGAAGGTAAAGGGGAGGAGCAAGGGGGAAGGAACAAAGGAGTTCCTTTTGCATTTATTTCTACCTTGCTCAGTTTTGAGTTCTTTTCAAAATGGTGTTTTTAGAAGAGAAATAAGGGAAAGGGTTGGGGAAACCTAGCATGCAGCATGCCTAGCAAGTGTCAGTTGAAGTTTTGTGTGTATCTGTGTGTTTGTGTGTATAAGTGGGATCAGGATGGAACCCAGGGATTCTTCACTTAAATTGAATAAATGCCTATTTACATATACATTTTTAAATCATCAAAAAAACCCTTAGAGCTCAGTTTAATAGTCCCACTTGACAGATGAATAAACTGAGGGTTAAAGAAATCAGAGGACAGAACCAGGATTTAAACCCATAGAGTTGAGCCCACTTTATCTCACTGCTTCATGCATCTCCAAAGCAATTAAATGAGGTATATTATCAATCATTTGCAAGGAAAAAAAATCATGTCCGTGTTTCTTCTTTGGTACAATTAACATTCCAATGAAAGATAACAAATAAAATTCTTATTTTATGCTCTTGAGGATTAAATACCTTTGGGTCATAACCAATGAAACAAAAGCAAACATCCACATAGACAGTTTTAAACAACAATCATATTAAATATTTGATACAAAATAGTAGCCTATGCTCTCTATGTCACTCTTGAAGATGGAAATAATTATTTAATGATATATAGACTAGTACTTTAGGAATCTGACTGAAAGCAGAATCATGTAAGGGATTTTTATAAGATATAGGTAATTATTGTGCTCCTACTATGTGTGTCATATGAGTTAAGTGTCATTCCTCTACACAGCTCGTGTGGATGATTAATTCTTAATGTGTCAGTATTGAAAGGTGGGGCTTTCAGGAAGTGATTGGATTTGGAGGTCCCTGCCCTCATGAATGAATTAATCCATTCATGGGTTATCTTAGGTGTAAAGTGGTGGCTTTATAAGGAAAACACATGAAAGTGCTCTTGCCATTCTCACCATGTGATACTCTGTGTGGCCATGGGACTCTGCTGAGAGCCCCCACCAAGAAGTCCCTCACCAGTTGTGCCCCCTGGACCTTGGACTTCCAGGCCTCCAAAACTGCAAGAAATAAATTTCATTTCTTTATTAATTACCTGGTTTCATGTATTCTATTATCAGCAACAGAAAAGTGACTAAGACAGGGTGAAACACTTATTCCAGGTTCTGTAGGTACAACAGTGAACAAAACAAAGTTCCAGACCTCAGGGTGCTTAAATTCTAAAGAGGAAACACACACATGCATAAAAGGAAATACAAAATAATTTCAAGTAGTGATAATTGGTATAAACGAGGATGAGAAGATGGAGAGTGGTAAAAGTTGCTTCTTCAGGGATGGCAGAAGAAGGCATGTTTGAATGACGTTTGAGCAGAGAGCTGAATGAAGTGAAGGAATAATCTGAATGGACTTCCTGAAAAAGACATTCCAGAAAGAGAGAGCAGGCACTTCAATGAACTTTGTGTGGCATGGTTGAGGATGGGCAAGCCAGTCCTGGTTACTGGAATCCTGAAACAGAAAGGGAGATTACCAGGAAATGAGATTGGAGAGACAGGCAGATCATCTGGGGCCTTCTGGGCTGGGTTATGGAGGCAGGGAGACTGGGAGAAGTTAGGCATTCCAAGAAAGAGGAAATGGTGGCTTTGAAGAGGTGGTGGCAATGGAGATGGGGAGATGTGCTCATGTTTAGATAGGTTATGGAGGTCGAGGTAGCAAATGAAGATGATGCATTGGTTGTGAGGTTTGAGAAAAAGACAAGAGGTAACTCCTGGCATGAGAATGAAAAACTGAGGAAATGCTTGTGACGTTTAACCTAAATGGGCACCCTGAATAAGAAATAGGTTGGGCCGTGTATTTGATGGTAGGGTTTGGAAATGGTACAAATATTCTTTGCTAAGGCTGAGTTGTTTATTAGATTCACAAATGGAGCTATCAAATGGGCTGTTTATAGAGGAAACTAGAGTTCAGGATTGAGTACAGTTAGTCCTGGGTGTGTCCTAGGAATCTAGATTTTTTTTTTTAAAGCTCTCATGGTTTGTGAGCCATGGCTTCAACAAATTTCTAAATGTGGTGACTCCCACTACACAGTCCTAAAAGATTCTTTTTCACCCCCTTTATAAGTTTGCCTGAAGGAAATCTATTTTTTCTTATAAATTTGCCTGAGGACATTGTAATTTTTTAAAAATCCTTAATTCCAAACTTTGTCTATATCTCACTGAACATTAGCTTGCTATCCTGCTTGCTTTTATGTATTTATATACTGCCATTGGCAGCACCCGTGATTAGTTTAGGCTGCTTGAGATCAGGGTGCTTTGGTTTATTTACACAACACAGTTCTTCTGTCAGTATTAATGGAATAAATCCAAGACCTGTTTGTTGAGTGTGTGGGTGTGTGACTCTGAGAAGCACAGACA
>NW_007751015.1:0-608 GCF_000696425.1 Galeopterus variegatus | reverse complement strand
GGAATAAATCCAAGACCTGTTTGTTGAGTGTGTGGGTGTGTGACTCTGAGAAGCACAGACAGAGTGATCTTTTTTTAAAAAAAGAAAGAATTTAAAAAGCATATACTGCCAGTTCCACAATCTTCTGAAATGATCTTTGAGCACAGAGATCCAAAATTTTGAAACCTCATGAATCTGGTCTTGCAAATAGTTTTTCAGATTCATTTGGTTGATAAATATTTCATCTGGTCTGAGAAATCTACTTTGGCTCTGTCCAGCTTTTCCTATGTCCCTCCACCTCTTTATCTTGTTATAAACCACATGCAAATCTATGAGTGTAGTTATGCACCAAATAATTTCCCAGGGAAAATAGAAATAAATATGATCATGACATGACATACACATCTTTTAGATGGAATTTACTGAATTAAATACATTTACTAATTCTCTTGAGTCTTGTATTCATCACACACATCTGATAAATTTCTTTCTTTTTTCTTTTTTTCTTTTTTTCTTTTTTTTTTAATTCAGATGATCAATTTGTTGTTTTTAAGTGGGCCAAAGCAGCTCATTACTTCTGCTTTTTTGCTTGATTCTCCCAGGGCCTTTGTTTCCTTCCTTCCTTCCTT
>NW_007751014.1:7788-9617 GCF_000696425.1 Galeopterus variegatus | reverse complement strand
CTTGCAAACTTTCTAAAGAAAAGGCTGTAGAAATGTCACTGATTACTTGTGGCATCATTAATATTTTAAAGCATGGCATTATAAAATATTTAAATGTAAACATTTTGATGTTAAGTGTCTTAGTACAGTTGCAGCACAGTAAGATTAGAAATGTCTCATATGCAGTATTTTAATTAAATCCATAAAGAACCCTCCTTTAACTTCTATGCAAGCATTGTTTAAATCCAATATAAAACTTGCATTTTATTGATTGTTTCTACAAATTACGTGTCTCATAGTCATACTTTTTTGTTTTGTTTGATTTTTTTCAGAGACAAATGATAATTCTTTTGTTTGGAGTTTTCCCTAAGCAATTTATTTAGAATGTTATGTTTATGAGGTCTGATTATGTGGACCTTACCGATCATATTCCTTTTCAGGTTCAGAAGGACAAGGTTCCTTTTAGTGTCCTGTTTAATGGGAAAACCTTTGTGTTTTGATGGAGCCACTGAAAAGTATTTACCTACTTTAACATATTTACTGTATTTTGATGTCAGCACTGTGATTTTCTGCAGAGACATGTCTTGAAGAGACTTTCACCATCATCATCAGCAGTAGTAGCTTTTACTGAGTGCCTAAGGTTGGGAAAGAGTGGACTAGATTGTTTTCTATCTCAGAATGCAGGTGTGTTCAGAGTATACATAAATATTGATTTCTAAATATTGAAATATTGATCCTTATGTAAGTGTGAACCATGGTGATGGAAAGCTTGAAATTTAATATTTCATTCTTTTTTTTTATTACTTCCTTCTTTCCTTTAATACTCACTGAGCACTTGCTGTGAGCCAGGTGCTGTGCTAGACTGTGGGAAATAAAAGAGTGAAACAAATATAATCTCTATCCTCAAGAAGCTTACATCTCATTCAGGAAATAGATGAACATGAGGAGTCTTTTAGTTCCAAACCCAATACTTATTTTACAAGAGTGAAACAAATATAATCTCTATCCTCAAGAAGCTTACATCTCATTCAGGAAATAGATGGACATGAGGAGTCTTTTAGTTCCAAACCCAATACTTATTTTATGTTTCTTCTTTCCCTGTATTGTCCCCAGTCCCAGATGGCATATCATGAATAAGGCTCAGACTCAAGTCACTCATGCTTATGCTGTCCCCTACTTGCTCGGCCTTCCTTGAAGCCAGGGGTGGCCATGTCACGCAATTCTGGCCAGTGGGACATAAGATGAAATAAATGTTCAGGGAGGGTTTCTGGAAACACTTCTGTTGTCCTGGTAAATGAAAGAGACACTAAAATGATACCACCCCTTCTCTTCTCTTTTACCCCATTCTTTCTGTCTTAAAATTGGGCATGAAGCATTGGCAGGCTTAGGAAATACCAAGAGAAACAGAGACACCACTGAGTAACTGAACCAATGTCAGCAGTCTCTTATCTGCAGACCTATTTTTATGTGATATAAATATACTCCTATTGTTTGAATCACTGTTAGTTAGATTTGCTGTTACTTCAGCTGAATACATCCTAACTGATACAAGGAGTGGGCAGTTATGTACAGGGTAATAAATGCTGTGATAGCGCATTTACAGGTGCTGTTTGTGTAAGAATAGTCCTGTCATTTGGGTTCATAGAAGCCTTCCTGGAGAACTAATGCTTGAGATGATGCTCAATTTATTAGGCTCTCTGGCAAATTCATTGTGGTAAGTCATGGATATTTTAATTCTGATGTTCACTAAGAGTTTTTGTATAAAATGTGTCAGTTTTTTGGTTTTTATAGATAGGCAGTTGTGCTCCTTTTTATTTATGTCTCTATTTCTAAGAGGATTTTCTTTTCTC
>NW_007751014.1:6120-6808 GCF_000696425.1 Galeopterus variegatus | reverse complement strand
TGATCTTGATTGAAACAAAGGTGGCTTTAAGCAGCACTGCTCAAGAGAGGGCACTTAGCCTCTCTTTTGGCCACATCTCTGTGGCCTTGCCTTTGAGTCAAGTCATCTTTAGGCACCTCAATTTTATAACTTTCATAAAAGGATGACGATTTACCCCCAGCTTGGCAGGCTGTTATAACATAGGGAGCTGCACTTAGCCTGCAACTTAGAATAACAATCTAGGTACATGAAAGAGGCACTATCCAGGGCTCACTATTGCGCAATACTTACTGAAAGCTTGGTTGAAAGGAAGAGTTTGCCCAAAGGATTTGCTGCCCATTTCCAAAATCTATTGCTGGCTATGCCGGGTAAGCAGAGAGCTTGGAATTTCATTCCATCTCTGATCTCCCCTGTAGAAATGCTTTTGCCAAGTTGCACTTTGACATCATATCACTGGACTACTTTAAGGACGTTAAAAGAAACAGTCCTATGAGACGCATTGTCACATATACTGTTAGGCTGCTAGGAAGGGAAGTGTGTTGTTTACTACTGCACGCAGTTTACTATCTCTCAGATCCACGTGAAAAATATCTTTTTGTTCTTTTGTGAAATTGGTTGGTTTTATCTTTTGGACACTGTGAAGCATGTAATTGTTCATGTTTTCCTTCCTGGTGTGACTGATGTAATTCCCAATTTTTGGCTCACCTCT
>NW_007751014.1:4692-5918 GCF_000696425.1 Galeopterus variegatus | reverse complement strand
AAATTTGTTTTTATTATATTTTTGGGCATTGGGTGAATTTTTGCTAGATGTCTCACATCTTTGCTGGTATAAGGCAGGGTATGTATACATACAAACAAGAAAACATGAGAAGAAGCATTTTGCCTGTAGCACTTCAAACATTCTTTTTTTTCCCCTGATGGTTGATATACTTGAGTTTCAGTAGGAATTGTTTTTGAAAGTATGTCCTCAACATGACTCTTAATATGAGAGGAAGTGTTTTTAACCTTTCCCCCCCCCTCTTGAGTTTACTTTGGCTTAAAAGTGTTTTTGGTTGAGAAAGAAAGTCTGATTCTCACAGCAGTATTTGCAATTAAAGTAGAAGCTTGGGGAGAGGAGGTTGCGGGATGTCTGAGGAAGATTTTTCCTTCTTTTTTCCACCTTTAAGTTTTGGCTGTAAATCAGCTTTTTCTGACATGAAAGTGTTGATTTGAAATTGTCTGGTAATCTGAGTGCTATCACTTAAAAATTCATTTCCTTTATAATCATATTAATCATAAAGATTAATAATAACCAAACACCTGAGCAGCACATTTAGTATTCTGATGTCTAGCCCTTTTGAGCTTAATAGTGGATTAATTAAATGATAACTATACATGTATTTGCATGGAACTTGTTATAAGATACCCTGGAGATGATGGAGATTTTTTTTTAGGATGCCAGAGATATTTATTTTAAATGAAATTTTTAGTGATTATGGTAAGACTTTGAAGAAATGGGTGTGTTTTGGACAAGGAAGGAGTGAAATATAGTGCAGGAATCCTAGCTAGTCAGGAATCTGCTCCCCTGGCACCTGGTGAGATTCCAAAAGAACCCAAGGGGACCACTTCCTACAGGGACCTCTGACTTCCCTTTTAGGGTGGTAAGTAGCTAGGGGAGTGGCATTTATTGACCCTCTACCTCATCACGGAGACAAAGGTGAAGCTGGGGGGAGATGGCCATTCTGAGGAGGAACAGAAGACTTAGGTTGGGGAACCAGCTTCTCTTCCCTGACCAGCCTGACCAGGCTTTTTGCTGAAGACAGCTGCATAGCCCTCATTCTTTCTAGGTCCATGAGAGGGTTAAGCAGATTCAGGGTCAAGACTTTCTTTACTTGTGGCTGAATTCTGTTGTATGAATCAGCACTGGTGGGGAGAAGAATCTCCAAACTGGAGGTCCCATGGTCTCCCTCTGTCCCCACAGACACTCATGCATATGCACACACACAC
>NW_007751014.1:0-3357 GCF_000696425.1 Galeopterus variegatus | reverse complement strand
TGCCTACTTGAAATAAGGGAAGAAAAAAAGGGAAAACCACAGGGAGAAAAAGTAATCACAGATCAGTATTTCAGACTATTATTCTAGCCAAATGGGCACTGTGGGGTATGTGTATGAGATGAGCAAACAAATCATGGTGAATTTGGTAAATAGTCACTGAAACCCACCTGTTGAGGAGCTATTGGAAATACAGACTATCCTCTCTTCCTAACAAGGTCTTATATGGTTTTAATATTTTCACATTGGGTGGTGTTGGGGTACTTCAAACAAGTGAATGTAGAAGTTACTACCTGCTGTTGATTGATTGAATTGTGTCCCTCAAAACTCATATGTTAGAAATTTAATTCCCACTGTCACCATTGAGGTTGGGAAATCCTAATATGGTAATTGAAAAGTGGGGCCTTGAAGAGGTAATTGGACTGTAGGATCACGCTGTAGTGAATGGATTAATAATGGTGGTCAGAGATGTGATTCTGAGGCCTTTAAAAGAAGAGTGCATGAGAGGTTACTCTCTCTCCACTCTGCCATTTTCTACCATGCTGTAAAGCCACTACCAAAGAAGACCCTCACCATAAATGTTCCCTGGACTTTGGATTTCCCAGCCTCCCAGACTGTAAGCAATAAATATTGCTTTCTTAAAAATTACCCAGGACCAAGTACTTTGTTATGAGCAACAGAAACAAACTAATACCAAAATTGGTACCAGAGAAGTGGGATGTTGCTTATAACAGATACTTGAAAATGTGGATGTAGCTTTGGAGCTGGGTAATGGGCAAAGGCTGGAAGAATTTGAAGGAGAAGGTGAGAATAAAAGATCTGGTGAAAGTTTAGAAGAAAAGAAAATCAGGGAAATTGGTTAAATGGTGGTGACCAGAATGCTATGGAAATATGGACTATAAAGAGCATTCTAAGGAGGTTTCAAATAGAAATAAGAAGGAGTTTTTTGGAAATGGGGAAAGATCACCCTTACTTGAACTGGTAAGGAACTTGGCTGCATTCAGTTCATGAATGTGGAACTTAAAGGTGCTAACAGAGTATTTGGTGGAAGAACTTTCTAAGCAACAAAGCATTCAGGAAGGTGCATGGCTACTTGCCACAGCCAACACTGAGTTATGACAGAAAAGGTATGATGTAAAGCCAGAATGTACAATGAAAAAGGAAGTAGAGTGTAAGGATTTGAAAAATTTGCAGTCTGGACATGTGGTAGAGTGGCAGAGAACATTTCCAGAAGAAAGATACAATGGTGTAGCCCAGCTACTGATTGCTAAGGAGATGAGTAAAGAAGAAAGGGATTATCAAGACAAGAAAAAAACAAACAAACAAACAAACAAAAAAACACAAAAAACGACCTTGAAGGCATTTCAGAGATCTTGGAGGCTGTGTCTTCCATTATAGGCCCAGAGACCTAAGGAGACAGAATGGTCTTGGAGAACAGGCCCAAGGTACCCCCCACAGGCTTGCTGCCCTGACCTACCTTCTGATGCTGCTCCCCACACTGTACTCCAGCTGCTTTGGCTGCTCCACCTGTGGCTAAATTGGCCCCGGCTGTGGCTGGACCCACAGCTTCAGAAAATATATGCAGGAAGGCTTGGGGGTGTCCACATGGTATTAGTTCTGCAGGCTCACAGAATGCCAGAGCTGTAGAGGATTGGGAGCCTCCACCTTGATTCCAAAGGATTTATGGAAAATCCTGGGGACCCAGAAAGATATCTTTTGTAGGGGCAGATTCACCACAGACAGACTTTGCTAGAGCAATGCCAAGAGGAGATGTGGGGTTGGAGTTTCAGCAGAAAAACCTCACTGAGGTCATGCCTAGTGGAGCCATTAGAGCAGGACCTCCATGGAAACCCTAGACTTGTAGAGCTATCGGTGTGCAATGCCAGCCTTTGAGAGCTAAAGCATCACCTGAGACCAGGAAAGCCATAGGAACAAAGCTGCCTGAGGACTTGGGGGCCCAACCCCCACACAAGCATGCAGAGAACATTGAATATGGGGGTCAAGGTACATGATTTGCCAGCTTTGAGATTTAATGCCTGCCCTGCTGGGTTTTGGACTGGTTTGGGACCTATTACACCTTTCTTTCGGCCTATTTCTCCCTTTTTGAATGAGAATATGTGCCCTATGTTTGTGCCACCATTGCATCTTGGAAGTAGATAACTTATTTTGAATTCACAGATGGGACTTTAAACTGTGGATGTTTAAGTTGAAACAGGTTAAGACTTTGGGGATGGAATGAATGTATTTACCTGTGAGAAAGATATGAACTTTGGGGGCCAGGGATGGATTGAATTGTGTCCCCAAAGTAAATATATATATATATTTGTGTGTGTGTGTGTGTGTGTGTGTGTGTGTGTGTGTGACCAGTAAGGGGATCGCAACCCTTGGCGCGGCGTCGTCCACACCGCGCTCAGCCAGTGAGTGCACTGGCCATCCCTATATAGGATCCGAACCCCTGGCCTTGACCCTCCCAGCGCCACACTCTCCTGAGTGAGCCACAGGGTCGGTCCCCAAAGTTTATATATTAGAAGCTTAATTCACACTGTTATTGTTGAGGGTGGGAAATCCTAATACAGTAATTGAAAGATGGGACCTCTGAAGAGGTGATTAGATTGTAGGATGGTGCAGTAGTGAATGGATTAATAACAGTGGTCAGGGGTGTGGTTCTGAGGGCTTTAAAAGAAGAGCACATGAGAGGTTATTGTCTCTCTTTACCACCATTTCTGCCATGTTAGACCCCTGGGTCACTGTCACCACCACCAATACCTGTTCCCTGGATTTTGGACTCCCCAGCCTCTGAAACTGTAGGCAATAAATTTCATCATCTTACAAATTACCCAATTCTATGTATTATGTTATAAGCAACAGAAATGAACTAATACACTGCCCTAACAAATATGGAGCTAGAACACGATTGTTAAGTGGTAATCCAGGGGTCCTCTAGTTTAGAAATGATGTGTGGAATGAGCAGGGGAAGGGACAGGACAGAGACTGAAGTAGAGGAACGCTGCTCCCTCCACCCTCTGCGAGGATGCAAAGTTGAATCTCTTCTTAAGGTGAGGGAGCAACCGAGTCTTGTCTTCTATTTACAATCACTGTTTGACTGGCTTTATAAGCCACCTACATTCTCTGTATTTAACTTTTGAGATTTTCTAGTTTTTTTTTTTCAGTTTTCTACTTCTATTAAATATATGTTTCACATGTTAGGTTTACTTGAAAGCCTTTATTAAACCCTTTACCTGAGGACTAAGCTTTGATGTAAAGCTGGGCTCTTTGTGAAGTCTCCTCCTCCCTTTACGTCCGCTCTTTTTGTTTAGACCTGGGCATGAAATGTGCCTGATGACCCACTGAGCCATACAA
>NW_007751013.1:9073-9618 GCF_000696425.1 Galeopterus variegatus | reverse complement strand
AGTATTATATTTGATTCTCCCAGATCCTCCCTGGAAATCAGAGATTTTTATCTGCAATCTTCAGAGAAGAAAACTGGGCCCAAGAGGTTAAAGGATTGAGGAAAGGGGCCCTTAACCGTTTCAGTGCCTCAGACCTTCTTTGGCAATTCAGTGAATGCTGTTTCTAAATACATTAAATGATACAAATAATACACAGGATTACAAAGAAACCCAATTATATTCAAATAAAATGATCAACAATACATGAGCTCTATAGCTGGTTCTAACAACTTCTGTCATTTCAAAGTAATAATGAGTATAAACAAAATCTATTTCAACTACAACCTGCTCTGAACATGTATCAGATTTCTATTGGTGACAAATTGATGACAAAGCAGAGATACTGTTAGTGCTACGGTCACTCATCCTCTATATTCATAACAATCAGCAATGCTAAATTTCCATCAGTGACCATAAAGTTGCAAAGCTTCTCCGCATGCAAGTCTGCAGACACCCTGAACTTCCCTACCTAGAAGAACAGTGCAAGCCTGAATTCCAGTCCTCTA
>NW_007751013.1:0-3504 GCF_000696425.1 Galeopterus variegatus | reverse complement strand
ACCTTCTCCCTGTGTGTGTGTGTGTTTCCAAATTTCCCTCTCTTTTCTCTTATGAGGACACCAGCTATTGGATTTAGGGCCTACCCTAATCCAGCATGACCTCGTTTCAACTTGATCACATTTACAAAGACCCTATTTCCAAATAAAGTCTCATACATGGGTCCCAGGGTTTAAGATGTGAACATATCTTTTGGGGGAGACATGATTCGAACCACTACACACACTAATCTAGGTGTGCTGTGAATGTGATTTGTAGATGTGATTAAGGTCCATAATCAGTTGACTTTAAGCCAGGAGAGAGATTATCCTGGGTAATTAGGTAAAAGTCCTCCAGAGCAGGGCTGAGGCTTCCCTGCAGAAGAAATTCCTCCTGTAGACAGCACCCAAGAGAGCTCCAGCATGCCCCTTCTAACTGCCTTCCCTGCCAATTTCAGGCTTGCCTGGCCAGCCCCTCACCCCCACCCCCAATGGCATAAGCCAATTGCTTGCAACAAATCTCCTAACACTATCTTCTACTGGTTCTGCTTCTCTGGTTGAATGTTGATTGATGGTATGTTGGGATTGGAGAATTGTCCTGAACTTATCAGATATACACTCACAGGATCACCAAGTAGAGTTTCTGCTTTTTGTTTGTAACAGTAAGTGGCATAAAAATATTCACAATGTGCCTCAAGTACAATCCAAGATACTGTGGATGAAAATACCAAGTCATATATAAAGAGGAATCAAAAACAAACAATCTTAAAAGTTTAAAAATTAAAAAAGAAATTTACACATGCCATAAGATGTTTCTAAGCCACCTGTGAGAAAATAAATTTCTGTTGTTTAAACCCTGACAGTTTATGCTATTTTGTTTCATGGCAGTCCAAGACAACAAGTACAGTTCCTTTTTCTCCTCTCTCTCATAACAGTCACAAAAGAATTTACAGTGGTAAGTAACTTGTGGGGGAAACAAATCTGGCAAATTATTACAATTTTTTAAATTAATTTTTTCCTGGATCTATTATAAAAGCGGAAATAGGGCAAAGTTTAGAAACTTCTGATAGAACCTTTTTTCCCCCAAAAGTTAATATCCACATTTAAAGATAAGAAAACACAGACTTAAGGAGATTTTATAATTTGACCAAAGCTACACATTACCAAACAAACAAAAAAGGCAATGAAGTAGCATGTCAGGAGCCTAGAAAATCTTTACAAATGGCAGAATTAAATTTTGTGCCACCTGCCTATGTTTAGATATCTTATGGACAACATGAATACAGTTAAAATGCACAAACCTTAATGTGAGCTGGCCTCGTGGTTTAGTTTCACTAATTATAAGGGGACCAAGAGGGCCAAGATGGACGGACAATCGACCAACTAGCACATCACATACATAGTAAGGAATTTGTCCTCACCCAACGAGGGATGCTGCCTTTATCACAGCTCCTGGAAGCCAACCACTAAACCAATGAAATTTTCTTAGTGATAAGAGTGTCTTTGTTATTCATGGTGGGCCCCTGGACCACAGCTGGTAGTTTATGCTAACAAGGTGACTCCTACTGTCCCCTGGGGTCTCGTGCTATTAGTCCAACCTCTGGGAAGGAGGTTCTGGAGAGTGCCTTGAACCTTACGGACACTAAGTCAATTGATCATGCATATATAATAAGCCCTCAATAAACACTTTGGATACTGGTGAGCTTCTCAGATTGGAAATACTCTGTGTGTATTGTCTTAGTCTATGGAAGGAGGATAATGCATCTTGAGAATGAAGGAAACTTTGCTTTGAGCTTCCTCCCAGATTCTGCCCTTTGTGTTTCTTCCGTTGGCTGATGTTTAATGTATCCTTTCTCTGTAATAAGTATAACCATTCATATAATAAGCTTCAGTGAGTTCTGTGAGTCTTTCTAATTGTTGGGGGCCTGAAGCTCCACACCCCTTCTTGTGAGACCGCTTCTCCTTGACAATCTGCTCAGATGGCCATGCTTTACATAACTGCCTCGAAATCTTTATGCCAGAAACTGATTGCTCCTGGCTATGCAAGTTAATTTGCAAGTGACCTTTTATCCTTCTCTAGAAACTGTTTAACCATAAACATTCTGGGTGGCAACCTTTACTTTGAATGTCCTGTCTTTGTCTCTCCTCAAGATATTATCATATCTTTACATTCCAGACCCTTTGCAGCATGCCTGCCTTCTCCTATATAAGATGTAACCTAAGAATCAATAAACGAGACTTCATCAGAATACTGTCTTGTCTCCCATCTCTCGCATCTCTTGCTTCCATCCCATTCCCACTCCCCCCTCCAGGGTCTGCGTTGAATATCCCGCGGGTCGGGACAAGCATAAAGTTGTATATTTTATTTGCCATGTAAAATAGAGAGAAAAAACCATTGGGTAAATTAATTAAAAAGCAAGTAAAATATTTTCGTCAGGGTACTTTTATACTAAAATCATTAAAATAAGACTTGTGACCCATCTTTCTTTTCAAATTGCCTTAGATATAATTTCTTAACAGATCTGGGGGATTTTAGGGATTGCTTCACTTAAATGCAATGATGACTTCCCAAGAAATGATTCAAAGCTATTATGAAAATAGCAATTCAGTGGGTCCATTAGCAAAAATGAAGAAGCTGAAAACAAAATCCTTTTAGCAATGCAAATTTAACTCTGTTCAAAGAAACATTCATTGAGTGCATGTTATAGATCTATGGGGGAAAAACGATAAGACACAGCCTTACCTTCTAGAGACATCATCTGTTAGGGGACAATCTCTTAACTCTAATAAAAGTTGTGAGTGGTAGATAGTAGTAATGAATGTGTGTGTGTGTGTGGTGTGTGTGTGTGTGGTGTGTGTGTGTGGTGTGTGTGTGTGTGTGTGGTGTGTGTGTGTGGTGTGTGTGTGTGTGTGTGGTGTGTGTGTGTGGTGTGTGTATGTGTGTGTGGTGTGTGTGTGTGTCTGGTGTGTGTGTGTGTCTGGTGTGTGTGTGTGTATGTGTGTGGTGTGTGTGTGTGTCTGGTGTGTGTGTGTGTATGTGTGTGGTGTGTGTGTGGTGTGTGTATGTGTGTGGTGTGTGGTGTGTGTGGTGTGTGTGTGTGGTGTGTGTGTTGTGTGTGTGTGTGTATGTGTGTGGTGTGTGTGTGGTGCGTGTGTGTGTGGTGCGTGTGTGTATGGTGCGTGTGTGTATGTGTGTGTGTGTGTGTGGTGTGTGTGTGTGTGGTGTGTGTGTGTGTGGTGTGTGTGTGTGTGGTGTGTGTGTGTGTGGTGTGTGTGTGTGTGGTGTGTGTGTGTGTGGTGTGTGTGTGTGTGGTGTGTGTGTGTGTGTGTGTGTGGTGTGTGTGTGGTGTGTGTGTGTGTGTGGTGTGTGTATGTGTGTGGTGTGTGTGTGTGGTGTGTGTGTGTTGTGTGTGTATGTGTGTGGTGTGTGTGTCTATGTGGTATGTGTGTCTGTGTGTGGTGTGTGTGTCTGTGTGGTGTGTGTGTATGTGTGGTGTGTGTGTGTGTGTGTGTGGTGTGTGGTGTGTG
>NW_007751012.1:1597-3824 GCF_000696425.1 Galeopterus variegatus | reverse complement strand
GGGGGGGGGGGGAGAAGATATAACAACCACAATTACTTGAAGTTGATAAGACAAGCAAACAAAAAGGACATTTTTGGGGGGAGGGAGGAGAGGGAGGGTGGTTTTGGTAAGGGGCAACATTAATCAACCACAATGTATGTCGACAAAATAAAAATTTTTAAAAAACACCTTAATATCATAAGTAGGGAGGCAAATATTTTGCATTCACTAAACAAAAATAGAAGCTCTGAAAATGAATATAGACAGAGTGCATGTTGTGAAAAACCAAAATGTCTGAAGAGAACTTTCACATATTTTCCATAATAAAGTTGAGAATTTGTCCACAAAATAGAAAAAAAAGAGGAAAAAATATAATAAAGTTATTTCAGGCGTTATAAATTTTTCAAATGATTGTACTTCCAAGAAATGGAAGTAAAATGTTGAAATAAATATCCTTCAGGAAAAATAACCTCCTACTCCATCCCCAATATAAACCTCTGTTTTCTGCCTACCAAAAAACTTTATGGATAGGAAACTCTTACATCCTTTTTAAATAACATAAATAATATCAAGCATAATTTTTAAAATTTTGAAAGTCCTAGAGTACCTAAAATGAGTTTCTCTAATAATTCTAAAACTGTCTGTAAACTATTATAAAGTTAGCAATTATTTTTATTTACATTATTTATAAAATTAAGAATAAATATTTTATAGAAATTTTATTTCCAATTTACTACTGATACTAATAATTTAAAATGCATCAAAGCAGAACTAAAGCAAAATTACTATTATCATTCTCTGTGAAAAGTTCATTCCAAATTACTTTTTTAAGCCTCCATCATTAATATAAAGTGATATAAGACAAATAAACCATAATATACTCACCAAATTTTTTTCAACTACAGCATGCATTTCTACATACCGAGAGAACTCCAATTGTGGCTGGAAAAAAACCCACAAACTTTACATCATAATTCAAGAATCATTTAAATATTTTGGTGTAAATTTAGAACTCAACATTGAAAAACTACAAGTTTACATATAGAAATAAAACCAGATAATATAAGCAAAACTAGATTTCACAGAATTGTTTTCAGCTATTTCCTTTGTCACCTCTCTGCACCTAGTCAATTATTTAATTTACTCAGAAAATAACCTTCCCCACCTTCGTTCTCCAAATTCTCATGGGTACTGGGCTATTCAAGTTATTCTCTTCTCTGAAGAAATCCTGCCATCAATTCCCCATTGCAAAATGCATGTAGTTCTATTAGCTTAATTATGCTGTTATGACATTACTACGTGGCATAATTTTACATATGATCCTGAAAGATTAGGAACACATCTCTGTGTCTAGGAGGTTAGGTTAAAATTAATCCACTTATAAGTCACCTCATAAAAATGTGAGTAACAGAGTCAAAATGATGGACTTAAACTAGACCACAAATATCTCAAGATGGGGATCCTGAGTAGGATGTTGGCTACTTAACTCCTAGCGGTTAAATTAGACAGAAATGCCAGGCCTCATGGAGTTTGAACTTTAGTTTAACTTTTCCATGACTTAGGGTCTGCTGAAAAATGAGGACAAAGTCATCATTATAAGGATTATTAATAAAAATGTTATCTATTTGCATAATTAGAGTCACATGGAGGCAACGTAGAAAAATTGCACTAGGGGAAAATTGGAAAATAGGTTTTGCAATCACTTTCAGACTATAGTATAGTTAACTCAAAATATTTTATCACTAAAATAGCAATACCACCTAAGTGCACCAGTCAAAAATCTTCATGCAGAGTAGGAGGATCAAACTTCAGAGACTAATGAAACTTTCATTATGCTTACTTAAATTTATCTGAAGTTTTTCTTTTTACACTGATTGGTATTTAATCTCTTGAAAGTTCAAAACAATCTCATCTTAGTTAAAACCTTTTCCTTGACATATGAAAAGGTACATTAAAGAGGAAGTAACAAATCTGGGGTTTGAGTAGAGATCAGAAAAGTGATGATTATTATAAAGGAAAAAAAGTTAAGAAAGCTCAGTGAAATTAATTTAGGGCTATTGGCCAATCATTTTACCATAGTTTAAAATTCTATTTTCTGGCCCAAATATTGGAGATTTAAGGGTTTTGCTTTTAGAAGGCAGTTAAAAATCCCCTTTTAGTCTAACTGGTTTTTCATCATTTCTATACAAAATTAAGCACCAAATATTTCATGGTTTTAATGGTAAAGTTAAAATCTTTTGCTTGTAAG
>NW_007751012.1:0-1029 GCF_000696425.1 Galeopterus variegatus | reverse complement strand
TATATTCATATAATGAGATATACTAGTACACTTTTTAATACTGAGCTTTCCTTTAATTGTGGAATAAATTTAGAAAATTCCTTTTCATTTTTCACATTCTATTTATTTTCCTCTATCTTATGTTTAAAGATAAAGTGCTTCTGCCAACTCTATCCTTGTTCTTTCTTTTCTTTTGTTTTGTTTTTACTTGGAATCTCTTAGGTTTGCTCATTTATTCTGATTTCTTCAGGTAACATTGAAATTTTGATATTTCCCTGCCTTGGACTGAATGTCCCCTGAAAACTTGACCCCCTCTTGTGACAGTGTTAGGATGGTGGGTAATCCTATTATGGTAGTTCATAGATGGGGCTTTAATGATGTGATTAGATTGTAGGACCATACCATAATAAATGGGTTAATAATGGTGGGCAGGGATGTGGTTCTGAGGGCTTTAAAAGAACTCATGAGAGGTTGACCTCTCCCTGCCCTGCCATTTTCTACCTCGTGAGACCCCTGGGTCACTGTCATCTCCACCAAGGTCTTCACCAGCTGTGTTCCCCAGACTTTTGACTCCCCAGCTTTTGAATCTGCAAGCAGTAAATTTCACTTTCTAACAAATCACCTAGTTCCATAATACCCAGCTATTTTGTTAAAAACAACAGAAATGGACTAATACATTTCCAAATCTTTATCTTCAGCTTAGATCTCTCTTGAACTCTGGAATCATGTATCCAATTGCAAATTGGACATTCCCACAGATATTTCAAGTATAATGTATTCAAATCTGTTTTATTTCTGCCCATTATATTTTTCTGTCATACTAAAAGCTAAACTTTACAGTGCCAATACCTAAGTAGCTGTAATTATGTGGAGAGCCTAAGAGTAAAACACTTTTATTTTCTGCACAGGAATTTAGTACCACAGTATCTTCCTGCTTTTTGTGTCTGTATTACTTTCCTCTTCTGTATGCTTCTTGCTCTGTTATTTATTTTATTTTCTATTGGTTGGTCTGTATGGGGATCTGAACCTGTAACTTTTTTTTTTTTTTTT
>NW_007751011.1:6253-6814 GCF_000696425.1 Galeopterus variegatus | reverse complement strand
AGTCCTGTTTAGTCATGCTGAGAAGAGCCCAGAAATCTGCATTTTAAGCAAACATTCCAGGTCGGTCTCATGCAAAAATAAAAACTGAGAACCACTCTTGTCTGGAACATGATTCATGGGTCTGACCTCCTTATGGCAGAAAGTTTACCAGATGCTTAGGTCTTTGCTGTGGGTCTGAATGGTTGTCCCCTCCAGAGCTCAATGTGGCAGTGTTAAAAGGTGGGGCCTTTGGGAGATGATTGGTTCATGAAGTCTATGTCCTCATGAATGGATTAATCCATTCATGGATTAATAGGTTAATAAATGAGTGGGTTATCAGGAGAGTGGTACTGGTGGCTTCATAAGATGAGCAAGTGAGCATGTTAACGCATTCTTAGACTTCTTGCTTTATGATACCCTGTGCCACCTTGGGACCCTATGGAAAGCTCCCACCAAGAAGAATGCCCTCACCAGAAGCACCCCTCAACCTTGGACTTCCCAGCCTCCAAAAGTGTAAGAAATAAATTTTGTTTCCTTATAAATTACCCAGTTTCAGGTATTCTGTTTTAAAAGACAAAAAAA